>NC_136268.1:100730223-101017723 GCF_964187855.1 Myxine glutinosa | reverse complement strand
TAATTGCATTTTCGCCTTTTTCGGTATTTGACATTTTGACCACGCCCCAGGGGGTGGGGCCAAAAATGAATGCTCTCGCATTTCCTTTCCATATGGTGATCTTAAGTACTTTCCATATGGTGATCTCAAGTACTTTCCATATGGTGATCTCAAGTACTTTCCATATGGTGATCTCAAGTACTTTCCATATGGTGATCTCAAGTACTTTCCATATGGTGATCTCAAGTACTTTCCATATGGTGATCTCAAGTACTTTCCATATGGTGATCTCAAGTACTTTCCATATGGTGATCTTAAGTACTTTCCATATGGTGATCTTAAGTACTTTCCATATGGTGATCTCAAGTACTTTCCATATGGTGATCTCAAGTACTTTCCATATGGTGATCTCAAGTACTTTCCATATGGTGATCTTAAGTTTGGTGAACTTCTCCCCAATGGGTTAGGAGTTAGGCTGACGGACAGACCTACGTCCTATGTCATCGGCTTTTCTTTGGGTTTATCACTGGTCAAAACCAACTCTTGCGTTTGTTTACCTTTTGTTCCTACCATTTTACCCTTTGTTTTTACCTCCGGCACCAAGGTGGACTCTATTACCTGCAAAATCGAAGATTTTTCAAGTATATTGGTTGGTCTTGTGCGTTATTCCGTCTGTTTGTCTGTATGTCAATCGCCTGCAGGTCACAATTTAAAACCGATCTTCACGAAACTTCACCCGATGGTAGAGTTTGTCATAGGGAAGAGGTCTATTGATTTTGAGGTCAAAGGTCATCTTGAGGTCAAATTTCTAAAATTATCATTTTTTATCTGATTGACTTGAAAATTGAACAACATTTGCATATTGAGTCACTAAATTGGGAAAACAACTATTTGAGGTCAAAAGGTCAAAGGTCATCTCAAGGTCAAACTTCCAAAATCATCAATTTCCATCCCATTAACTTGAAAATTAAACCACCATTACATAGTGCATCGTTGAATTGGGAAACAAAATATTTTTGAGGTCAAAAGGTCAAAGGTCAACTCAAGGCCAAACTTCTAATACCATCAATCTTCATCTGAAAAATCATCAATTTTAATCCGATTGACCTGAGCTTTGATTAAGATCGTCAATTTTAATCTTAATGAAATGGACAATTTGATGTATCCATAACAACTTTTTATTTTGGGGTTGGGGTGGATTTTGCAATATCGTGCTCTGCATGACGTCCTTCTTGGTTGTTTGTCTGTCTGTTTGTTTGTCTGTAAGCAGGACATCTCAAAAGGTTATGGACGAATTCGGCCGAAACTTGGTGGACATGTTGAGTAAGTGAAAAGGAAGGATTGATTCGATTTTGGTGAAGATTCGAATGCAAGACCAGATCCAGCCTATCAGTGTGATACAAAACGTAAACTGTTGAACTTGGCGGAGGGTACACACCCTACCGATCGTGCCTTTCCAGTCTATGAATCTGGTATGTTTTATAATTGTTGATGTGCAAGTATAGTCCATGTGCCAAGAAGGTCTACTATGCACCACCAATATAATCAAACCTGATGTGCATAATTGTGTTCATTGATTTCATAATTGTGTTCATTGATTTCATAATTGTGTTCATTGATTTCATAATTGTGTTCATTGATTTCATAATTGTGTGCATTGATGGAGAAAATATTGTTAACATTCTTTTTCCCACCATATGCAGCACAAAGCTGCAGGGAGGGTACCATCATTGGCTGAGGGCATGGCTGTGCTGCTAATGCAGCGCCCTCTGCTGGTTAAGGCAGGAATTTGTAATTTGTTCAGGGTGCCGCGCGATAGCTCACCTACTCTTCGCGAAGGACACCGTGAGATCTTTAACAACTACCAACTAATTCCAACAAGACGGGATGTCTGTTTAACATCCATCCGAAGGACGGCACACACATTGATGAATCACCCTGCCGATGAAAGTTTAGACCTTGGTTGGGATTGGAACCCACAACCCAGGCTAGACAGCTCAGAGGTGAGTGTGCATATCTCCAGGCCACCCTGTCAGCCTAAGGCCTCACTGCCTCCCATTGCAAGAAATGCTCCAGAAGAAGTTCCTCTAAGTCTAAGCACTCAAGCATCATCTTGTAGCAGTGCGGCCTTCTATCATAGGTCTTACCAGATAATGCGCCATGCAGTGAACCAGTGACATCAACCCTGCTTCAAGAAAAATGCCACCGAGACCAGACCCCACCATCTTCTTTCCAAGCATTTGGAAGTAAGCACAAACCAAAATGGAAAGTACCTATAATTACAATGTGATCCTTGTATCTGACAGGATTATTCCAAAGGAGTATCTGATATTCACATACCGTTGACCGACCTCCTTGGTCGCTTCCTCTGCTGCTCGGAGGCATCATTGAATGGGGCTGTACTCTGTGGTACAATGATTTATCACCGGATGGAGTCATTTGTGGTACAGTTTTAAGGTGCCACACTGGTCGCCGAGACAAACCCTGCCCAGCTGGGGAGCTCTTCGACCTCTTTCACTGCTTACCTGTCTTGAAAATATTCACATCGGGTCTTCTCTCCTTCATCATAGCTTCCGCTCCTTCACGCACTGGCAGTGTTGCACCCTGAAGTCTGGGCTTGACCTGCCAATGTAACATGTTCGTAGGAAAACTTCCAGCTCTTTAGTTCGAGATCTTTGTTGCATGCAACTGAGGGGACATCAGGTTTGGAGCCCCCAGAAACCAAAAATAGCAAAAAGTTAACGGACAGACGACTGGATGGAGGGACGGAGGGACAGACATCCGGACATCACGGCTCATTTTATAAATTAATCTCTTGGAGAATCGAGACGAGATGACCTAATGAATAACTCTCAGAATGGCCAAACCTATATTCATAAGTGTAATTAATTCTGCACTTCTAAACAGATGTTTGAGCGTCATGCAAATGAGGACATGGCCATCTTCCATTGTCCATTGGTAGCTGCTCTACAGATGTCCTCCAGAGATATGGACTTGACAAGTCCAATGACTTTCCATAGGTGATTTGATGGCTTTTCAGATATCACATCATTGAGAAACTTCTTAAGTTGGAGCAGAAGAGCATCATCCACAATTTCCAGTTCTGGTGCTCTTGTGGGCTAAGGTAATCTCTTTGACTTCCCAAAAGCATCGATAATGGGGATAATGGGGATATTTCAAAGAATAATGGCGACTTCTGCAACCATGTCACCAGAGCCAAGCTCACCTGCACTTTTGATTGCTCACTGTACACTGATGCTTGAGTTTCACTTTTACTTTGGGTCAAACGATGAAGATTCATCATAAACCCCTGGTAGCAGTCTCGATGGTAGCCGTTCTTCTGAAAATTGTTCTGGAAAGTGCTTGCAGACTTCTTCCATATGTGGAGGACATCATGCAGGTTGATGGACTCTCCCGTTATGAATATCTTGTAGTTTTTTTCAACCTCTCAATGGGAAATTTTGACTGAGATACAAAGCGAACAGATCCATGCTTCGAATCTGTGTGATCAAGCACGTAAACCTGGTGAACCTTTTGATCCCTAACTTAATTTCCTTGTGGGCCAGGATGTTTCCGTTTTCTTACTTTTCCTTGGCTCTCCTCTATCCGAGTATCATCAGATACCTAAAATTTATTGATTGAAGGAAATAAAAGATAGCCTGCGTGGGTAAAGCAAAAATTATAAGAATACTTCAATATATTCTGTATCATTAACACAAGACTTGAACTTTGTTATCTTACAACCTTTGGTTATCATGCTTACGCCAATGAGTTGGTTTAATTTGGGCCAGTAACTTACACCAATTTCGATACATTTCATGCACTCAAGAAATGGTCAAATTGCTGAAAAAGTGGCATTTTTGACAGCAAGGGGGAAAACCCTCCGGATCACATCTATCGGGGACGCCTCTTTGAGGTGGTTGTACCCACAAACGCAAGTCGGGGGCCAAATGTTCCCCATTCTTCCCTGCTGCCCTGATTCGTCAGGGTAGCGTGGTCACGGTCAGTGCCAATTGGCCCCCATGGACCGGCCCTTTCCCTCTTGTCTCTGTCTCACTCTCTCTCCCCCCCCCTCTAACTCTGTCGTGGCCCTGACTTTGTGAAGGCGGGGTACACACTCCTGGATGTAGGGGATCTCTGGGTCACTCCTAGGAGATTGATCGGCTGTCTCCGTGCCACAGGCTTGTTCGAGAGAACTGTCCGGGTCTGTATAATAATAATAACAACGACAACAATAACCCTCCGGATCTAGATGACTCTCCACCTTCCCACTCTCCACCCTTCCCACTCTCCACCCTTCCCACTCTCCACCCTTCCCACTCTCTACCATCCCACCAGTAGATTGTTTACGAAAGGGTGTTTTTTGTAGTTTGTTTTTCATTTATTTACAGTATTGTATTATAATGTACAATACAGAATATATAAACAACTAGAACGGCACTCGGTAGAGCGCATACCTCCACCAGGCTGAACAGTTTGTTTTGTATTCCACCGATAGGCCGGATCTGGATTCGAACCTGAACCACAATCTAATCGACTTGTTATTGTCACCTAAGGTGGGTGGGTATCGAAGGTGGGAAGGTGTTCTCAACCTATTGCACCTCAAGGCCCACTTGGGTACATGTCAAAAAGGTCAGGGCCCATATCTATAGAAAATGAAGCAAGTGTTTGTATGTACAGTATATTCTCTCTTCACCCATTGGTTGGACAGCTGACTTGACGCCATCTGCAATTGTAACCTGAAATACTTAACCTAAAGTACCCAGAGGAACCAAAAGACACCAAAGATCCCAAATACCCAAAATATTGAAAAGACTCCGAACACCGAAAAGACCCCGAAGACCCAAAATATTGAAAAGACCCTGAAGGCCCAAAATATCCTGAAGACCCAAAAAACCCGAAGACCCAAAATACCTTGGAAGACTCAAAAGACCCAAAAGACTGAAAAGACCCTGAATACCCTTAAAATGGAACCCAAACGCAATTCTTTTTTTTCTAAATCACGGTCTAATTTGAAGGCGATTTTTTTTTTTTTTGCCAATCACAAAGTGCCGAAAAAAACCTAAACTGTCGATTTTCGAGTTTGCCAGTGACGTCACATTGTGAACTCACCGTGATCCTGCCTGTGACGGTACATAGAGAAACGGCGCATTGCGGGCTCGGATTCTGATAACACTGGTCAACAGCCAAATTGGTTCTGACTTATTTTCAACTGTTTCTAACTAATTTGGTGCCCACGAATCCGAATCTGACCTTAAAATTTCGCTATCACGTAACCTTGACGTAGTACATCATAAGTGTGGAAAAAATCTTGAGCATGCGAATTTCTTGATTAAGTCTCAATAAGTCTATTTGTTGTCACAAAAATAATATGAACTTTAAGTTTTTATTTACATCACATAAAAAAAATGTAAATCTCCAAAAATAATATGAACTTTATAAAATATCACAAAAAATAATATGAACTTTAAGTTTTTATTTACATCACATTAAAAGTGCTTCTGAACTTTACTTTTGCGTTTGTAGGAGCAATCACTTTCACGCTGTACAGTCCAACAGTAGTCGCCCATCATGTTTGGATTGAATCGGCTTTGATATCGAGTCTCCATGATGGCAATTTCCTGGTGAAACATTTCTCCATGTTCATCACTGACATCTCCAAGATTTTGGGGAAAGAAGTTCAGATGAGAATGGAAGAAATGTATATTGAGTGACATTCGAGCACCACGCACCTGGTAACTCTTCAACATCTTGTCCACAAGCTCTTCATAATTTGGTGCTCGAAAATTTCAAAGGTAATTGTTAGCAAGAGCCACAAAGCTATCCCAAGCAACGCTTTCCAGCTCAGATAGTCTCGTTACAAAGTCCTGATTAGTGAGTCCAAGACGAATTTGAGGACCATTGAAAACACCCGCCTTTACTTTGGCCTCAGATACAATGCCTTAAAACCTCATTAGCAAGTAGTGGAAGCCAGCACCATCTTGATCCATGGCCTTCACAAAGTTCTTCATCAAATCAAGTTTCAAATGAAGTGGTGGGAAGAATACCTTCTCAGGGTCAACAAGAGGTTTGTGAATTTCAAATGAAGTGGTATTCCTATGGTATACTGGTTCTCAAAACCTAGATGTGCTAGTGAAAATTGGATATCATAATTGAAATCTACAGGTACATGTTGGTTAGAATCACCTCAAAATATACTAGAACCATAAAACTTTTAAAATTTTGTTGACCAGTGATGATTGGGGATGATAAAAGGGGGGCTGGGGGGGGTGAGTGTGACACGGTGGGGGGGGGGGGGGGTGGTCGTGTGTATTGTTAGCTAGGGTGACGGTTGACGGGGGATTGTGAGGGAATGGTGGAGTGGGGTTGGGGGGCAGGTAGAGGGGGTGTGGCGTTGTTGTGGGTATTGTTACCTAGGGTGACGGTTGATGTTATTTTTTTCTGGAAAATTGAGATGCCTCAAAAACCAAGGCCACCTAAGTTGAACAGAAATCAGCAAGAAATCCAAGTCAAAGTAGTTGTGTCAGCAGCAAATATCCGATGGCAGAAAAAAGTAGGGTCGCCCGTCGGGCGGGTACTCTGCTAGTAAGAAATAATGACAACTTAAAAACACAGGGTGCTCTGAACTTAAAGCCAAAAATAAGGAAAATAAGGAGCCAAATAAAGTTGTTACTATTATTATTATATTTTATTTAATCCATTGCATCAGACAGCTACATATAGCTTGAATAGTGCTGTACGCTGTGGGATATGTAGCTGTCTGATGCAATGAATTAAATAAAATATAATAATAATAGTAACAACTTTATTTGGCTCCTTATTTACGACATTTAAGCCGTACATATGGAGTGCTGCTTATATCAGTGGGATACTTGGGCTTGCTTATGAGAACCAATCAGACCAATCTGAGGTGGGATAGGTGAGAGGATGACTCGCAGAGTACCATTCACAGCTGCTTTCAGTTTATTCCTGGTCTTTGATTTTGTGCCAGTCACAAGTGAAAACCCTGACTCACACAAGTGTGGTGGTGAAAGGGAACAGGAACTTGATTGCCCACTCTGACTGAATCCCCTGTCATTGCAAATCCAAACTTAATATATCCGGGGTCATATTTTCTGACGATGCGTTTCACCTCCTTTTGAGCAACCCCTCAAGTCTCGCCATCATCATCGGTTTTTCTTTTCAGGAAACGGTCCATGTTTGCTAAAATAAAATACAGTAAAAGTAAAATGCAGCAGTTAGCCTTTTCGTGTGAAGAGGAGACGTCCGAGACGTTCTTCGTACCGGAAGCATCTTCGATCAACCAAATACGGTCAATGGCAAAACTGCAAATCCCGAATCCGTGAATGTCACGGGTGGAAACCCTCACGTCATTTCTGTAGTGTCCGTAGAGAGTCAGTAAACAGCAACAGGAACGAGAATCATCGTGTTTTCTTCCTTTCTCGCATCGGAAATCTTCTGGACTCGCCAACCAGTTGAGGTAGTTGACCAGATGATGGGGGAAGGCACGGGTTCATCCACAACTGGTTCTGGGTTCCCAAATTGATCAATCCGTGGAGAAAAAAAAGAATCGAGTCATCAAAATGCTGATCGGGAAGAACAGCTCGTTCAACAGGTGGTGTAAATGGAATCGACATTTCCTGACTCCCCTTCCCAACAAGATTAGTTGGAGACAAGAGTTCAGAAAGCGAGACTGGGAATTGGTCGGGGACCCCCATTTCACCACCGGGTTGAAAACATGAAGAGGTGGTCACATTCCGGGGACGTAGTTGTTCTTCATGTCACTTCCACACCAACCCGTTTACTCGTACATCATAATTTCTTGGACTAATGACCTGAAAGATAGTCCCAGGAACCCAGCTCGGACCTTTTCCAAAATTTCGCGCAAACACGAGTTGGCTTTGCTGGAACTTTGGGACATATCTGAGGTTCTCTTGGAACACCTTCACTTGTTGTTTGGTTTGGTTAGCTCTAAGAACACTGAGCCTTATTCTAGGTTGTCTGTTCATTAACAGTTCTGAAGGTCATTTCCCAAACGAGGTAGGCGTGGCCCTGTATGTCAACAGGAATCTGTCCAGTTTGGTTTGTAACAGCTCTCCCACATCTCCAATTTTTTTCATTTTTCCTTAAAATGACCGACATAATGTTCTGCCAAACAATTCGTAGCAGGGTGTCCTGGGGCAGTCAGGGTATGTTTAATGTAATTTGTCGTGAGAAACTCTTGGAACTCTGTGCTGGTAAATTGGCTGCCGTTATCAGTCACAAGGTGTTCCGGCAGACCAAAAACACTGAAAACATGTCAGAGGCTTTGAATAATGGTCGTGGCAGTAGTGTTCACCAAGGGAATTGTTTGTAAGTACTTTGAATAAGCGTCCACCAGAACCAAAAACATTTTCCCTTTAAAAGGGCCCGACAAGTCTAGATGAAGTCGTTTCCAGGGACCGCAGGCCAAGACCATGATGCGGGCTGGCTCCCCGGCGGAGCCTTCACATTCTCCTGACACATTACACACGATTTCATGGTGTTATCAATATCCTTGTCGATATTTGGCCACCACAGGTATCTCCTGGCCATTTGTTTCATTTTTACCATGCCTGAATGTTCAGCATGTAAATCAGTGAGTATAATCTGCTGAAGCGATGTGGGAATAACCACCCGAGAGTTCCACAGTACAATATCGTCTTCCACAGAAAGTTACAGCCTTTTGTTGTGATAAGGCCGAATCACCTCCTCCGGATTCTCATTCCAACCATGTTTTGTGAAATTAAGTACCTTGCAGAGAACTGGATCCTTCTATGTTTCAGCCGCGACGACAGCGGCATTCACAATTTCATCATTTTTCACCAGAAGTACCTCCGCAGTCACTCGTTCAGGCTTTGTAGGATGACCCAGTACGGGTTTTCATGAGAGGAAATCTGCATAAACGTTTTTCTTGCCTGTGATGAACTGTATGGTGTAGTTGTAAGCCACCAACAGCAAGGACCATCTCTTTATCCTTGCTGACATCAACTGTGACATGGGTTTGTGCTCATTAAACAGAGTTACCAGAGGCTTATTATCTGTCATTAACGTGAAATGTCTCCCCCAGGAGGTATTGCCGAAACTTTGCCACTCCAAAAACGATTCCCAATGACTCCTTCTCAATCTGGGAGTAATTTTTTCCGAGTCGTTTAGCGTTCTCGATGCGTATGCCACCGGCTCTAACTCACGCTCTGGACTGGGTTGAAGTAGGACTGCCCCTACACCCACAGAGGATGTGTCCGCCTGAAGGATCAAGCAGGCATGAGGGTTGTAATGACATAGTACGTGACTGGAGCACAAAGCAGCTTAATTTTTTTCAAATGAGTTACCCTTGGTCTTTCCCCATATCCATTTCACCTCCTTTTTTTTAGTAGCGTGTACAAAGGAGACATGCTTTCGGCAAAATCTGGAACAAAACGACGGAGGAAATTTGCGAGGCCAATGAATGACTGTAATTCACCCACGTTTTTGGGGACCCTTGCCTGTTGGATAGCTTCAAGCTTCTGTTTTGTCAGGAATACCCCCACAGCCGAAATAACAAATCCAACATACTCAATCTTCAGCATGAGGTGGAACTTGTCACGTTTTAATGCAATTCCGTTTTCCTCCAGCCTTTTCAAAACCCTGTGAAGGTTTTTTAAAGGGTTGTCATCACTATATCCCGTCACCTGGATATCATCAATGTACACACATCACCCGGGAAGGTCTTTTAGAAAATTCTCCATGGTACATTGAAAAACTGGAACGGTTGTGTTTACCCCAAATAAGAGCCTTTGGTACTGGTACAGGCCTCGGTGTGTATTTACCATAGTATACTTTCTGCTCCCAGGGGCCAACTCTAATTGGTAGTAAGCTTGGGACAAATCAAGCTTCGTATATGTCTTCCCACCAACTAGTTTGTTTAACAGTTCTTCCAGCGTAGGTACTGGGTATTATTCCAACTCGGAATATTTGTTTATGGTGCCCGAATAATCACCACAAACCCGCAACTGCAATGAATATGCAATGAGGCCCATGCTGAGTACCGAACTTTCTCAATGACCCCATCCTTTTCAAGCTTGTACAAAGCCTGGTCAACCCTTTCACAGATGGCAAACGGAACAGTTCCAGCTTTCATGAATACTGGATCATCATCCCACACCTTCAGCGTAACCTGTACCCCTCTCAACCTCCCCAAGGCGTTGTTTTCAAACAACTTGGGGTATTGCTTGATGATGTCATTGGTGGTGATGGGAACGGCAACATTGAAAATATTTTTCCAGGGAAGGGAAAATTTTGAAATAATATCTCTACCCAATAATGAAGGTCCTGCTCCATCAACCACATGCACTGTAACAAAACCACGTTGCTTCCCAATTTTGAACACACATTTCTTTTTCACCAAAGCATTTGATGACATCACCCGTGTAGCTCTTCAGTAATATTGTAGTTGGTTTCAAGGTATTGATGCCACCGGACAGACGTTGAAAATCACGACTGTTTTGTAGAGTAACTGAACTTCCCGTATCAATTTCCATCGGAACCTCTGTTCCGTCAATGGAGATTTCGAGTTGGTAGTGAGGAGTAGTGTTTTTTCAAACAGATGTAGGGTTAATATTGTTACGCATTACCTCCCCAAACCCCGGTTACGGTGCACCTCAGAGTCTGGAGCGGGAACACGGCAGAAAGATTTGTTATTTTGCGTTTTCTAATAAACCATGGTAAAACCACACCAATGCAATTGTAGAACAAAACAAGTAATTGTATTAACAACTCTCACATACACAATAATAACACTATTAAAGTACAATGAAAATGTCACTTGCATCAAATGAACAATACATATGATGGTACCATCATTCCCCCAATGGTCTCAAAGCAATGAACTCACGATACGCCCGCCAACCGTGAGTAGAATGTAACATTTCCTAAAGTCCATTCACGAATCTCCACGCGGGGTGAAGATCGAGGTCGCGCAGAACGGTAAAACAACAGGCAGGTATTGGCGGTGCTGTGGATGAGTTATGAGGTGAGAGGTCGACATGGGAATTGAGCCGATAGGTAAACCAACGGCAATCAACATGATGAGGTCGATATGTAAATCCCAATGGCAAAACAAGATGCACCAAGCGGACAGCCTCTTCTTTGCCACTACTGGCAAATGTCGATATGTAAATCCCAACGGCAAAACAAGATGCACCAAGCGGACAGCCTCTTCTTCTTCGAGGACAAAATGGTGTATAGGCCCGTAATGGAGGCGCTTGATTTCTCTCCAGCAATACCTCGCACTTGGTGATAAGACCTGAGACACAGGTTTAATTGCACTCGCAACATATGACGATGTCGCAAACTATCCTTTTCACAGGAAACCTCAACTCATTCGCGACCAATATATAAAAACAAATCCGCTCGCAGCCCCCGACGTGAACCACAGCTCTCTCCTCCTCTCTCTGCCCATATCGATCCCTCTTCTTCCGGTCTCTTTGCCGCTTTTTCCTTTTCCCTTCACAAACATTTATTTTTTACCTTTTACTAAAGTCATCTCCATTTCACACAAAAATCTTA
Source organism: Myxine glutinosa (assembly GCF_964187855.1). Taxonomy (NCBI): domain Eukaryota; kingdom Metazoa; phylum Chordata; class Myxini; order Myxiniformes; family Myxinidae; genus Myxine; species Myxine glutinosa. The sequence continues at coordinate 101,006,179 of NC_136268.1, read as the reverse complement.
ACAATATTACCTGAAACATCCTGCAAGTCTATAATAACAACAAAGGTGGAAGTGACGGATCTGTAACAATATGCATTAAATGCACAGTATCCAGCTCGTCCTCTGACTCATCGCTCGAAGCTATAACATGATGGGTTTGTTTCAAAAGGCGTTTTGCATTTTGCTGTTTCTTCAAACACACCTTAACCAAATGGCCCCCACGTCGGCAGTATCCACAGATGGTACGAGCATGTTTGCATGCATCATCCAGATGTTCTGTAGAGCCACATCTGCAGCAACGTTTTTCCTTTGGAAACGGTAGGGTCGTTTTTTCCGACCGATCCTTGAAACGAGAACCACGATGCGAATCGTTTTGTTTTTTTATTCTTGTTGTAAAGTCCACAGAACCCGACACCCCTGGCAATAATTGAATTATTAATTCATAGTTGAATTATTTTACTTCCTTTTCAGCCGTTTCCTCAGCCACAGCTTGTTCGAATGTTCTGTTATCAGAAAGTAACTTTTTCCTGGTGGACTGGCTGTATACACGTCCAACAAACTTGTCCCGTAAAGCACGTGGGAGGTGGTTTCCGAAATTACAAGTGACGGCCAAACGTTTGAGCTCGTTTGCATAGTCCGTGACATTCTGGTTTTCACTCTGGGTCGTCCGGTGAAAACGATAAGTTTCCGCCACTTCTAATACTCGCGGCTTGAAATGATTTCGTAGCCTTTCACACAACTGCTCGTACGTTTTAGCAGAAGGTATATCCGGGAGACACAAGTCTTTCAAAGGAGTGTAAGTACTCTTACCGATCAGTGAGATCATAGTTGCCACCTTCTTGGTGTCGGCCGCTTGGATCACGGCAGCAATGGCGCCCACCTCGACTTGTCCGATGTCGTTCGCTATGAAATAGGCTTCCAAGCGTTCTTTGTATGCTTCAAAATCATCGCCCTCGAAAGTCTCCAATGAGCCTACTGCAGTCATTGTTCACCAGAATCGTTTACCTCGTCGCCAGTTGTAGTGTCCGTAGATTCAGTAAACAGCAACAGGAACGAGACTCAATAGGTTTTCTTTATTCGGCATTTTCTCCCTTCCGTGCATGCGCACCCTTCCTCCATTAACCCCCAATCGCGTGGTACCCCGAACCAACAGACACAGCAATTTCCTAATTCTCCTTTAAACTCGATCTCTCTATATTTTCATTCTAAACAGCATCTTTCCAATCACAAATTAATACAATGGCATTAATATAACTTTTTTTTCGTGAGGTATATTTTACAAACACTCATGAGGTAAACAAATAACCTGCCTTCTCAGGTTGGTATGACCTCTGTGGACCACTAGGTTGCGCCTTGCGGCCCACTGATGGGTCACGACCCACCGGTTGAGATACTCTGACCTAACCAACTCATCCCACAAGTTTCATCCAAATCCATCCACAATTTATTGAGATATCCTGCTATATATCATTTTTAGCCCTAGCTCCCAATGGTGAAGAATCACTTTAAAAATCATACTAGCCGGATCCGAATCTTCACCAAAATATATTTCCCCCAAAATTTACCAAAATCCCCCAATATTTACATTAATTCTTACTAGTGAGGTACCCGTGATACGCATGGGTGGGAGGCCAGAAGCAAACAGAAAATGCAGAAACGGCGAATGCTGAAGCATGAAACCAATAAATTCCACATTCCTGTAGCACATTCAGTCACACGTCAGACATGGACAGCAAGTTCGTGAAGGACTTCCATGAAAAACGTACCCGTTCGCAAACAAACAGGTAGGTTTGTTCCATACTCAGTCAATGGCGAATCTGCATATGGCGATCCGCGAATTCACATTTAGAAAGTAGAAACCATCATGGCATTCCGTCGTTCACTTGAACTCGATATCTCTTTTTTCATTCCAAACAGCATAACTCCAATCACAAATTAAATAACATTAATATAAAAAATAAACTTTCAACAACATTCCTGACATAAACAAATATTTAAATCCTGATGTGAAGTTCTGTACGGTTGGGTGAATACAATTACGAATTCAAAATCGTAATTGTATTCACTCAATTCCAATCATCAATTGATACTTTAACAAAACGATTAATACGATTAACGTTTAACGATTTAACATTATGATTGAATGACGGTTGTATTGGGATATTATCAAACCCGCGCGTTGCCATCATCTGTCCACTTCCGCATTCCTGGCAGGTTCATAATTGTCATCAAAATCTAAACAGTATTTGTAGAATTTCAACAAAAGCCACATGACTGTTCATTTCGGTAAATATTATTCCATCGTGTTTGGAAAAACTGGAAAATTTGGAAAATTGGAATAACAATATAGCCTATTTTAATCCCGGGGGTCCCAGGATTACCCACGCAAAATTTCGTTGCGATCGGTTCAGCCGTTTTTGCAGTACCTTCGAACGGACAGATGGACATTTGGTGAATTATAGTAAGATGTGATACATCGATCCATTTAACGTCGTGTTTTCAAGAATGTGACGGCGACGTTAACCAAGGACCAAATGTATTTCAATGTTAACATCTTTTTCCAACTAAGGGGACACCAATGAGCACAATTATGCACATCACGTGGATTTCTAGAGCTCCGTCCACTACACTTCTCTCCCTCATCCACCCAATGAGAAACTGCTTCATAGAATTATAATACTGTAAATGTGTCACCCAATATGTCCCTTTAGTAAATCCATGCTGACTCCCTTTAATTGGCTGAAATTTAATTCAATGGTTTCCTATCTCGTCCAGAATTATCGTCTCGAACATTTCCCCCACAATTGAAGTCAAACAGGAATATAGTTCCCCAATTCTTCTATGGATCCTTTATTAAATACTGGTTACACCTGTTACTCTCCAATCCCAAGGTACCTGTCCTGACTCCAATGACATATTAAACATTTCTCCGTTGACATCTCGCTTACCTGCTCGGCCACCTCTCCCATGTTTATCGTTTTCTGGCGCACCTTTTTGTACTCCATATTTTGTAATGTTGGTTTCACCGAATAAAAATGAATTAATCAAACATTCAATGTAACTTCTTTATTTTCGAAAAAACGAAACGAATTGCAACAACAAAGACGTTAAAATGTCAGTCCAGAGAATGAACGAGAAGCTTCGATTCGATCGTTGTCTTGAGTCAAGAGCAAAACGCGCCAGAGAGCCAATCATGAACCGCCGGTGAGTCACGTGACCCAATCGGCTTGGGAGGTTTCTATGGAAACCGAGACCGCTTATGGGAAAAGTTTCGTTAATGGATGGAGCGAAACAGCCAAATCATGGGATCAATAATCCCAGATAAATGGGCGAGAACTTTATTGTCAATGTGAATATAAACAAACAATCGGAGAAAGCCGTGGACACACGTCAGCAATTACAGGTGGACTACCTTGGACACGACACACGTCATCATTCACAGTGGACACACTTCAGCTCTCAAAGATGGACGCATGTCATGACTCATGTATACACGTAAACTCTAACAGAGTGATCCTTTTACACAGCAGGACCTGAACTTGTCAGAGGATTTGGGCTGAAAGCTTCGAATCGAGTCACGGAGCACCTGTAGGCCATGGGGCAAAGGTGGGAAATAGGCTCAATTTTCCAATTTCGTGCAACAACGCTGCTTGGGATTACCTAAAAATATCATAGATGGTGTACAAATGACCCTCTGAGTTAAAATCAGTATGTCCCCAGAAAAAAACCTGCACATTAATTTATAACGTGTAGTTGATGTAAATCATATTTTTGTACATTACACGAATATACCATAACAACACGTTACAAATAAATATGGTTTCATGCAGTGTTTGATAGTGTTTTGTGGATGATGTCAACATTGTCACCACTTCATATAATTTAATAAATATTTGGAGTGGGTAAATCCCCCTAGACAGGTGTTGGGGAAGGGGTGGGGGTGGGGGGGGGGGGGGGTGGCTGCCACAATGTGCCTTCACCATGTTTTTGTCCGCAACTTTTTAATGCTGCATTCGATCACCACAAAACTTGGTGACTTTTCTTAAATATTATTTGGGGATGGGGTCAAGTATTGCCATGGTTACCTTTTATGAAAACGATGTCACTCATGTTGCGATTGGAAGGTGTCAAGAAGGTAAGTTGTGGGAATGTTTTCTGCAGACGTTTCTTTAAGTTCCATGTCCAATACGGTGCATCAACTCCATCCACCTCTTTGATGATGTTTCTGAAAATCTTGTTTAGTTTGCCCAAAGACAAGATTTCTTTCCTCACCAAGATCCTCTTTCTGATAACATCTTCACTGAATTTCAGAAAAGCCTCGGTATAACCATTCTGAATGGCTGTCAATGGCTTGCTCGGTCTGGTTAGAAATCTGGTGTAGTCTTTGTAACAGTCATGGTGATATTGAAGCTCTTTTGCCACTAAATCTTCACCCTCTATTTCCTGTAGTAGGAAAATATCTTCTTTTCTACGTGCTGCTTCCAGTAGTTGACCACCATTCACAAACTCACACGTAAGAAGTCTTGACAGTGATCTTTTTCCAGTGATGCGGTTGCGTTTGTATCTATTTGAGTGACACAAACAACACTCATCAGGAAACATGTACCGTCTGCTCCATGATCTTGGAGTCTTTCTTCTTTCAGATCTGAGCAATCTTTTTCTGCTGGGCTCCCCGGTGCTATATGTAGCTCTTGAACTCACAGCAGGGCCCTCATCAAGCTCGTGCATGTCTGTCCCTCCATCTGCATTAAAATGGATCATAAATAAACAATCAAAAAACTAAAATAAAAATACAGACTTCGGAAGTTAAGAAAAAATGGGGAAAAATCAACAACTGTTGGAAAATACACCACTTACATGTCTAATTTATACATTCTTTTCAATAACACTTACTTTTTCTCAAAAAAATAATATGTAAATACAATGTATATCCCATTCAGGGTTCTCCCCGGGTTTAAAAAAAAGTGTGGGGGTTTTATATTTCACACAGTAAGCCCGCAAGATCGAATCCTGAGAGTGCAGAGCTCTTCTGGTGCCTTCTGACGTATGTTTAAAAATTTCAGTTTTTAAAATGACAGGGTTCACCCCATGGGTGGGGAATGTTTTGCTAAAACACTTCAAATTGAAGAAAAAAATCAAATGAAAAAAAAATTGGCCAGGGCTTTCCCTATGGGTGGTGAACCCGGTCAACTGATTTTGATTTAGATGAGCATCGTTTATAAACTTTTAAAAAATCTTCTACAAAATTATTCTCTGTGGTCAGCGAAATACATTTCAGACCTTAATATTTCACAGGAACAAATATTTCTAAACATTTACGTTCAGTTCAGTTTATTTCCACAGTATCAAATATATATCAATAACAATTTTAATGGGAGAAAGTTTATAAATTTAGAATTAAGTCAAAGTAAAAAAGAAGTATGTAAGATGGGTGATACTGCGGAGGGGCCCATAAAGAAGCAAAGCTTGTAAGGGTATGAGCCCCTGAGCATGCATGTACATTGAGGTGAGATGTATTTACTTTCTATGGGGAAAATATCTTTCAATCATGAACATTGTACGGGGAAAATATCAGAGCATGAGTTGGCAAGGGTACACCAAATTTGTGGGATGGATATTCGCCCATCTCAGTAAAAGGGATCTTTCATGTCATTGTCAACCAAACGTCACAGATAAGTAATACTAAACTATTACTAAATAAATTTAAAAATGACTAACACTGACCGTTAGACATCAGCTAGTTTTGATAAATATCTAAAGAGCTTATGATTGTTCATGTCACTCGCCTTCTTCTTTGGTTTTGTTTGAGCATGACTTCCCTTTCCTTTTGACTTTGCTGACATCGCAAAATCTTCTGTAGCACTCGTAATGATAGCCCACATTACCACTACTCGGTACAGCGTCGATACAAGATTGCACATTGACAAAGTCGAGACCTAGTTTATTCGAAATGTCTTCAACTACATTGCCTTCCTTGCAGTCAAACTTTCTCCATTCAGCTGCAAAGCTCACAAACTTCATCCAAGAATTACTTGTAAATGATATAAATCTACTTTTAGTTGATGGAACGACATGCATAACACAAAGTTTTGAAGAAAACTCAACAGGCTTCGAATCGGAGTGAATAGGCCTGGGCGCAGCCATGTTGCTTTCTCCCGGTACACAGTTCAATAACACAACACATCACACATGTGATTGGTCAATACCACGAACGTTGCGTTATGGCCTCACTGATTGGTTGATTTTTATTACACTATTGAGGTCAACGAACTTTTTATAATGAGTATTTTTCGGTTTTTAAATTTCACTTTTTAAATTTCTGTGCAGGTTTTTACGTTGGGGACATTGATATTCTGAATAATAATGATATTTAGGACTCATTGTGAAGGTATCACGTAATCCCAAGGGTTGTTGCACGAAAGAAGAAGAAAACCCATGACGTCTGATGGCCTACTGGGGTGAGGGTGGCATGAGGTGTGCGCAGAGGCTCTCTAATTACACGGTTCTGTTTGGAGCTGAGACAAGAACTTTTCATTCATGAGACAAGCAGAGATCGCCACCACATGGTACTGCTTCGGAAATACATAAATTTCACGGTATGATAACTAACACACACACACACACACACATATATATAATATATACATACATACACACATACATATACACACATACATACACACACACACACACACACACACACACTCACACACACACACTGAATCAAAAGTAGGTGCCCGCGCCCGATTTCTGTTTTTCCGGCTGTCAGATTCTTTCTGAGATGTCATGTTGTTAATAATTGTCTTGCAGATTATTAATTTTCTTAATTTATTTATTTTTGTTTTTGTTTTGCAGGTTATTGCTGAGAGTTTGGAAAGTTACTGAAGTTGCACCAAATTGAACCATGAATTACCTTTCAATGAATCAACGCATTGTGGCCGTGAAACATTACTACAAATGTAATGAACAACCAACGATGGCGGCACGCCGTTTGGCACAGGAATTCGATATTAACCCACCCCAGGGAAGAAACATATGATCGATTGTCGAGAAATTTGGTTGTCGAGAAATTTGGTTGTCGAGAAATTTGGTTGTCGAGAAATTTGAAGCAACAGGGTCAGTAGCCACTGCAAAGAAGTCTGGTCGTCCGAAAACGGCAACGAATGTAGCTAAGGCTGAATAAGCCATCAGGAGACTGGAACAAAGTCTGCAAAAGTCAACTGGAACAAAGTCTTTGGACTGGAACTGGAACAAAGACAAACTGGAACAAAGTCCGCAAAAGTCAACTCGCCGTTTATATATACCTTCTTGTACACTGCAATACAAATGTCAAACAAACAATCAACTGACAGAAATATATATATAAACAGAAATCGGGCGCTACTTTTGACTCACCCTGTACACACACACACACACACACACACACACACACACACACACACACACACACACACACACACACACACACACACACACACACACGAAGTGTTGGCTGTGCAACGAGACTGAGGACCAAACCCCGATATACAGCCAGACCAAAGGTGATGAAGAAAGAGTGTGGCAAGAAGAAAGATTGATGGTATCCCCCTGAAAGAGGGGCAAGACCGGTTCAGAAACAAAGACCAGATGACTCAGGCACAAACGAAGGGGAAAATAGTGGAAAAGGCGGATGGTGATGGGCAGAAAGACAAGGAAAAGCAGCAGAATGAGGGAGAGGAGGATGGTGAAGATTATGAAAAGCAGCATAGACTGGAAGAAGAGTTAGCAAACAAAATACAAGAGATGAAATTTATAAAACTCAGAGAAAGACCAAAACTTTATCACATAGAAAACAATAAATGGACAAAAATCTTAGTGAGGCAAACCAACCATTCAATTATAAAAATGATTTCAAAATTATCCACCTTGAAGGAAATAAATGTCGTGTGTTTCGCAGCAGCACTATTCATTCAAGAAAATGTAACGGGCAAACAACACCAGAATAAGAAAATACCAGGCCATACAAATAGAAACAAAATTCCACCTTGGAGACAGAGATTAGAGACACAAAGAGCAACTGCAGAAGGAAGTAGGACGAATACAACAGTTCAGGAAAGAAAACAGACACCCAAAACTAAAAAAGAGAATCCAAAGAATAAAAAACAAATACAAATTCGAAGACAAAGACCTCGAGTGCGGGGGTGCTGAAAACAAACTCAAAATAGGAATGATCGCAAGGAAGATAAAAAAAACTATGAAGAAGGAAACAACAGAAGAAAACAAAACAACATGTTTGAAAGTAACCCAAAGACATTTTACCATGAATTGGGGAAACAAAAGCAGAATGTATCAACTCCCCCTGAAAAAGAACAACTGGAAAAATTCTGGAAAGGAATTTTTGAAGACCGAAAAGAACATAACAAATGGATTCCAAACTTGGAAAAGAAGAAGCAACATCTCGAGGAAATGCCCCCATTGATTATATATATATTGATGAAGAGAAAATTAGAAAACAACTTTAAAAAATGCCAAACTTCAAAAGGCCAGATGGAATTGCAAATATCTGGCGAAAACAACTTGATGCTCTTCACAATCACTACACCAGGACATTCAATGAACTGATCCAAGAGGAAAAGGCACTGGATGAGTGGCTCATAGAAGGGAACACCTTTCTCATCCCAAAATCAGAGGAAACCAAACTTCCCCATAAATACTGGCTACTAACATGCTGACCAACCACATCTAAACTGCTGACAGGAATCATCACAGAAATGATGTGCCATCATCTAACACAGCAAGGAGGTTTAGAGGCAGACCAAAAGGGTTGTAAGAGAGGGTGTTATGGAACAATTGACCACCTACTACTGAGCAAGGCCATACTTGAAAATTGCAAAATGCGAATCACTAAATTGTCCACCGCCTGGATAGACTATAAGAAAGCTTTTGACAGTGTACCACATTCGTGGATGATAAAATGCATGCACATATACAAAATCAATCCCCAAATAATCAAACGGATTGAGAAAGCAATGGAGCTATGGAATATCACATTGATATTACAGCACTCAGAAGGAAATATCGAAATACCAGATGTATAGATACGGTGTGGAATCTTCCAGGGAGACGGTCTTCCCTCCCTTCTGTTTTGTCTGGCTCTGGACCCACTAAGTAACCTCATCAATGAACAAGGACACGGATACATCCTAACAACCAATAAACAAACATCCAAAGAAATAGGAAAGGTGACACATCTACTATACATGGATGATTTAAAGCTCTTCTCGCTAAATGACAACAAATTGACAGAACAACTAAAACTCGTAAAACGGTTTTCCAAGGACATTAAAATGGAATTTGGCCAAGTGCACATTTGTACAGTCGTGGCCAAAAATATTAGCACCCTTGCACTTTTTTCCAAATAACTTACACAATTTTCTCTAAAAAATAAGTTGAAATTGACAACAGCATTTGGTCTCCGCAATTCTTTATTTCACTGTTAATATTACAGAACCTTTGTTTTTTATTCTGTTACGTGGTCCTCCCGGTAACTACCTGGTCTTGGTGACCCCCAGACCGTGGGAGGACCCCGCCAGAAAGATATATGATATATACGCTTTCGTAATGCAATCAATATGAAAGACACAAACAATTCTGGTCAATAAGCAACCCCACACCAAGGATCCGGATTAATTAATAATATATTCTCCATCCATCATCAGCAATCAACAATCCATCAACAATCTTACTAAGATGGCCATCTCATATATTTCCCCCCTTTCCCCACTCATGACCCCTCAATGGTCACTGTCCCTCACAATGTCTCTGGGCCCCTCCAGACCAAGGTGAAGGTCGATTTCTCCGCACACGGGCGGTTGAACGAACCCCTGGCTGACGTGCTCCAAACGTGCACGTCGCGTACCGGGAACAGCTGCTGCAGCGCACACCTCCTTGCAAAGCAAAGCGGGCAAAGCAAAGCACGGCTCGCAAAGCGCGCGAGGCCCAAGGTGCGACCCGTACGCGTCCTTGTAGATGTGGAGGCGAACTGTGCCGGACGCTTGGTTCCGTGCACGAACCCACAGCAACTTGACGTGTAACCGGTAATTACCCCGCACAGGTAACTCCTCTCGCCAGACGGGCTTTCAAACGCAGCGTTCCCCACGCTGCTCAATATCGACACCGCTCGCGTCGGAGCTGGGCGAGGAAGAAGAAGATAGCCGCTTCTCCCGGACCTCGTGTCTTTTCTTCTTCCGGTTCACTATCCCGTTTCCGGTCTCCTGTTATCCGGAGCCTCTCTAACCATTTAACCACAACAACCTTTAATAGAATAAACATTAATAAGCAATGACATGAATAGTAATTCACCTAAATTCGGGATCCATAACAATTCAGAACTTAATATATCCTTTTAAATCAGAAAATAAAAAGAAATGGCATTGACAACATTATTGACACCTGAGACTTAATATTTGGTAGCACAGCCTTTGGACAAAATAATTGCAGTCAAGCGCTTCCTATAGCCATGAATGAGCTTCCTACACCTCTCGACTGACAGTTTGGCCCACTCTTCTTGTGCAAACTGCTCCAGTTCTCCCAGATTTGAAGAGTGCCTTCTCCAAACTGCTGTTTTCAGATCTCCCCACAGGTGTTCAATGGGATTTAGATCTGTACTCATTGCTGGCCACTTCAGAACAGTCCAGTGTTTTGTCTTGAACCATTCCTGGGTGCTTCTTGAAGTGTGTTTGGGGTCATTGTCCTGTTGGAAGACCCATGACCTTCGACGGAGACCCAGCTTTCTGACACTGGGTTGAACATTGCGCTCCAAAATGCCTTGGTAATCTCCTGATTTCATGATGCCAAGCACACATTCGAGGCACCCGGCACCAGAGGCAGCACAGCAACACCAAAACATCACTGTACCTCCTCTATGTTTGACTGAGGAGAAAGTGTTCTTTTCTTTGAAGGCTTCATTTTGTGTTCTGTAAACAGAGATGATGTGCTTTACCAAAAAGCTCTAATTTGATCTCATCCGTCCACAGGACTTTCTCCAAGAAGGATTTTGACTTGTTCAGGTGTGCTTTGGGTCTCTCTCTCAACAGTGGGGTCCTCCTGGGTCTCCTACCATAGAACCCCCTTTCATTGAGTTGGCGATGGATGGTGCGAGTTGAAACTGTCGTACCCTGTGTCTGAAGTTCCGCTTGAATCTGTTTGGCAGTTGATCGAGGTGCTTTTTCCACCATTCAAACAATCCTTCACTGCAATCTTCGATCAAGTTTTCTTTTACGGCCATGTCCAGGGAGGTTCGCTACCGTGCAATGGGCCTTAAACTTCCTGATAACATTGCGTACGGTGGACACAGGCACATCAAGGTCTCTGGAGATGGACTTGTAGCCTTGAGATTGTCCATGATTGGCTACAATCTTGTGTCTGACCTCCTCAGACAATTATCTGGTTTTCTTTCTTTTCTCCATGCTCATTGTGGTACACACAGTGATGCAAAACAGCAGAATGACTCCTTTTCTCCATTCAAACTGGTTGGATGAGTGATTTTTATATTGCAGGCACCTAGAACTCACCACACGTGAGTTCAATTCAAAAGTAAAACAGAATCACCGCTCCAATTAAGATTTAGTATTATTTTCAGCTTTTCTTGTTTTGTTCCACTGCAAACTAAAGAAATACATATGTGGATACAAAAATATTTTTTATTTCAACAATTTTCCGGAAGAAATGGTGCATTATTTGAAAAAAGTGCAAGCGTGCCAATATTTTTGGCCACGACTGCACAAGGTAAAACAACAAAAAGAGACAACATAAAAATTAACCTTGAAACAACAATACAATAGTTAGAAAACGAAGCATCATACAAATACCTCGGAGTAGAAGAGGGCCACCAAATATATCACCAACAAATGCGCAAAACAATCCCCAAAGAATACCAACGTACCGGCGCTTCGAGGGCCAGCATGGGCCCCGAGGAAACAACCTCGGGCCCCCATCCCACCCTTTTATAACTTTTAAGGAACTTTCTTTAATGAAAAATAAAAAACATTTTAAAAACAAATGACCACTTTTATTTAGTCATCTTTTTTTTTTCTTTTTTTTTTTTTGAAAAAAATCATCAGATGACCAACAAAAATCATCAGAAAAAAATCATCAGATGATCAGATGACCCTCAATGGTCATCTGATCAAAAATAAAGGAGATAGCGAGATGTTTGGACCGATCGAATCAATTCGCACTCTTGACTGTTGAACACTATTTCCCCATAAGATTGGCAAAAAAAATATGTGAGAAGATGGTTAATAATTGTTTTTGGACAAAGGGGATACAAACCCATTTCTTTGTAACTCACATTTCTGGTTAATAACCATTTTCTGTAAACTTTGAAACTGTACCATTAACAGCAGCAAATGTTGTTTTGTTTCCAGTAAGAAAAGCAAAATCAGCTTCTGGGTTTAAATGTAACGATGAGGAAATGAGGATCAGCCGATGAAGGGTTTCACTGCACTGTTAAAAAAATTACAGGAGAAGCTCAGGCCCCTCATCGGAGCCCGGGCCCTGAGGTAGAGACCCCCCCCCCCCGACCTCCCTCTCGACGCCCCTGCCTACGTAGAACAGAGCTGATCCTGAAAACATACCTCTCCCCAAGAAACAAAATCAAAGCCATAAAGCAGCTCGTAGTACCAGTGTTCCAATATAACTGCGGAATAATAAACTGGCCCCAATCAGAAATCAACAAGTTAGACATTAAAACAGGAAAACTCCTTACCATCCACAAAATGTTTTACAAAAAACCAGTGCATCCTGAGAATGTACCTGCTGAGACGAGAGGGAGGGAGCTGCCTGATGGAACTCAACCAGGCGCACAGAGCGACGAGTGTAGGACTAGCTGAGTACGTGAAATGCTCAACAGACAATCGGATGCAATTTGTAAACAAACATGAACACAAACAAACCTGAAAAAGTATCCCTAACTCACCTTGCAAATAATTTCCAAAAACAGGTGCGAATAGAAGATGCCGCACAGGAAAATGAAACAGCAACAAATACAGCCCCAACAATTGAAAAAAATACAAAATAAATATATAATAAGAGAAAAATGACCACAGTGTGGTCACCAGCGACGACATGTAGAATCATGAGGATATCCGTTGCAATATGTGCTACCAAATTCGACCAGTCATTAAATTATACGCATGCACTAGCGTCTTTTTGTCTTTCAGTTCTGGTCCTGTCCTTTGTTTTGCGACGCAACATGCTTCATCAACTGATTACATATAATGTATGGATGTGAATGTTATTTCTGTTAATGTTAATTCACTAATGTTATTTATTAATGTTAATTCTGGGTGGCAGAGGGATAATTTGAAACGGGCTTGGTCGGTAGGGGACGTCCGAGTGTATGCACATGCGCTATTCAATAATTACACCTAATTTGTGTCAAGTTCTGTGAAACGAGATTGATATGAAAACATTCATGTTGTCTTTGTTGCTAAATTTATTCTGGTTTCTTCAAACAAATCGCGATTTTAGTCCGCGATGTTCTTACCTCATACCAACACACGTCCGAGTGTATGCGCATGCGCTATTCAAAAAGGCACCCCAACAACAAGAACAACAATGCGGTCCTCTCATAGAGCTGCTCGTCACAGCTAAAAATAAATATCAATAAATATACACCAACCCGTAAGACGGGTTTTATACACCAACAACTGGGAGAATAACAAAAGAGCAGGAAAATACAAAAAAAGAATTCGACAGAGCAGGGATAGACAAAGAAGGCTCATTGGAATGGCTAAGAAGAGGTCAGCTCAACTGGGACGGCGAATGAATCATAATAAATGCCCAAGATAAGGACACTACACCAATGTATTTAAAAATATGGTGGGACTGAGCCAGACAGACAAGTGTAGATTTTGCAAGACAGAAACAGAAAGTACTAGTCACCTGCTCTTGGGATGCAAAAAAGTATTATCAGAACAACTTTACACACAACGGCACAACAAAGTATGCAAAGTGATTCAATGGCAAATCTGCAAAGATTTAAACATCCCAGTACCAGAAAACATGGAAACACCAACCAAGGGCAATCATTGAAAATGAGGACGTCATGCTCATGTACGACCTGATGATTTCATTGAGCGTGAACATAGATCTTGGAAGCTGAAGAGTGTCAAAATTGTACCAGTGATTAAATTGGAGAAACAGGAATGATAAAGAAGAACCTCACTGAGATTTAAAAAACCATCCTCAGGAATTACCACAAATGAACTACAACTGGAGGCAATCTGGGGTTCGGGTGACGATCCTGAAAAAAGCCCTTGGAACAAAACTCTGAAAAAGTTGTACAGTTTGGTCCATGAACCGTGATCCCTCAATGAAGCAGAGATGGATACTTTGGGTCCTGGGAGGACTCCGTTCCACTTCCTGAAACCTGCAAATGGAGCTAACAACCAATGACACACACATACACAAACACACAAACACACACACACACACACACACACACACCCACAAACACCTCGTTTTTTCATTACTGCTCCTCACATTTCTGTCTCTCTCTTATACACACACACACACACACACACACACACACACACACACACACACATATATATATATATATATATATATATATATATATATATATATTGTTGCGGAGATGAGGACTGTATTTTTTTGATTGTGTGCTGTATTATTATTATTATTGTTTATTCTGCGCCCCCCTACCTCCGGAGCTGTGTAAAGGTGAAAGGGCATCCCATAATTAGTCCACAAGCATACACGTCAGCCAAGTAATAGAATACCCCTGTTGATAGTTATCTCTTATTCTGTGTTTTAGGGTAAGGCTGTGTCTCCCATTAATTGAAGTACTCCATTGCACCAGTGAAAGAGAATAGATCCCCTTTCATTCCCATCCCCAAAATCCCCATTTCCTTCACATCCCCTCTCGTCATTGCCGAGCCTCGATTGCCCATATTACATCCCCTCTCGTCATTGCCGAGCCTCGATTGCCCATATTACATCCCCTCCAAAACCACCATTGACCATGTGCTCGAGTCGGGGAAGAAAGGCGTGTCTCCACCTCGTCATAGAGGGGAAGAGGGGCGTGCCCGCCCGTCGTCATCAAGGGGGGAGCCAGAGGGTCGCGCGACCAACCAGGGCCGAGGTGAGCACCCCAATGGGCGTGTCCAAAAGGCCGGCGGCTTAATCGCTGGAGGCGTTATAAAGGCGCGCACGCAGGAAGCAAGTGAGTTGGTCGCCAAGAGAGTCGTGAGGAGTCAGTCAGTGGAGTCGGTGGTCAGTTGGTTGCGTTGGTTGCGGTGAGCAGTCGGTGGTGGTGGTCAGTTGGTTGCGTTGGTTGCGGTGAGGAGTCGGTGGTAAAGAGTGAGTGGACCAAGAACGAGTGGAGGGTTTGGACCAGACGCGTCCGACGAGGCCTGGCAAAGCACGCGACGTCCACAGCAGCCAAAACAGCAGTGTGGGGCCTGAACGGCGGCTGCTAAACGCGCCGGTTGTGCTGCGGGACCCCCTTGGACCTCCCTCTCCCTCCAGCCATCCACGTCCTGCCTTTCCACCCTTCTTGTGTACGTGAGTTTGTTCTGTTTGTTCTGTCCTGGGTTAATTAAGCTTGTGTAGGTAAGCTAGTATTTTCACTGTGTCACCTGTGTCTTATGTGCTTGTAAATAAACGTGACTGCTTTCTTTTTGCTTATGTGTGTAAATAGTAAATAAATTCAGTAGTATTTCCAACCTTTTTGTCTTCTTCTTCTTCTTCACATCCGTGTCGCCTTTGTCTTTTCCCTATTGACTAGCTGCGGTGCGATCCGGCCAACGTTTGGGTGGAATCGGGTGAGTCGGGGATCCTGTTAGGTCACGGTAATACACCACCGCTCGGTCAATATAACATCTGTCCGCGACCCGTAACAATTGGTGTCTGGGAGTGGGATTCGAGGCCCGAACCAAATTTTTTAAAAAACGTCTAGAAAAAAATTTGGTCAAAATTTGGAGCGGCCGAAATTTGTTTTGTTTTACAAAACCCGAATTTTGAAATCGCGCCATGGCTGGTCAAGGCGACGGGATGCCGGTGGGAGAGATAGACGGGGTAGAATCGACCCAGGACCTCGGGGAAATGTATGTGGAGGAAGGAGAGGAGGAGAACATTGGCAATGCGGTTGAGGGGGTATCAGGTGCACAAAATGGCGTGCTCGCGCACGTGGTTGAAGAGTCCCAAAATAGCGGCGCAGTGGAGGGCGAGCCCGCGGTGGCGGCTGGGGACGCTGGGCAAACCGGGTTTGACCTCAGATTATTCTTGACCCAACTGAATGCAAAAATGGATAGTATGGGGGGCCAAATGGGGGCAATGAGGGACGAAGCGAGGGGTACCAATGCCCAAATTGGGGAGTTAGACAAGAAATTTGGGAAGTTAGACGACAAATTTGAGGGGTTAGACAACGGGATAAAAGAGGTAAAAAATGGGTTAATGGGGTTAGAAAATAGGATGGAGGACAAATTGCGGGAGATAGGGGAGCAATCCGCCCGAGAAATTAAACAAATGGGAGAGCAGATAGAGGAGGTAAAAATCGGGGTAGAAACCAAACTGGATGCTCAGAGGGATGAATTGGGACAGATGAGGGCGGCATCTACAAAAGAAAGGGAGGAGATGAAGGAGGAGATACGACGAGGTGTGGGTGAAGAGGTTTCGGGGCTACGCGAGGAGGTAAAGCGAGGTGAGAAGCGTATGGAGAAAGAGGTGAGAAATAATACGGCAAAGTTACAAGGGGGAATAGAAGATCTGACGGAGGAGGTGGAACAGCTGACGGAGGGACAAAAAGAACTAGTGGAGCAGGTTCAAAAGAACACTGCGGTACTAGGAGGGTTAAAGGCGACACAAAAAGAAATTAAAAACGAATTAATAGCGACACAGAGGCAATGTCAGATGGTACGTGAGGAACTGACAATGAAGGTGGACGAGGTGACAGAGATAATGGAGACAAAGGACCGGCAGGTGAGGATGCACATAGAGACGGTCACGGTAGCCTTAGAGGACGAACTTGAGGAGACGCACCGAGAAATAAAAGAGGTTAAACAAAAATTAGAGGAAGTGGAAGAAGAGGTGAGTGAAATTAAGAAGAGACGGACAGAAACTAAGAGAGAAATCCAGGAGGAGGTAATGGAATTGGTACAAGGTCGGTGCTCAACTCATAATGTGATGCTCACTAACCAAATAAAGAGTTTGCAGGTGGCAAAGGAGGTGCGGAGACGAGGTACGGAGGTGAGTGGCAATGTACATGATGTGAGGAAAGCTTCAGTCGGCTTGGGGATTGGTTTGGATCCGGGTGTTCGTGAGAGGCCGTTGGTGAAGTGTGCGACAGGTCTGGTGTGCGAAAAAAGAGGTGTGCGAGAATGTCCGACCATGGGGTGTGTGAGGAAAAAGTGCACGCCGAGGAGTGAGTGTGCCGTCGAGAGTGAGTTGGTCGAAGCGCGTGTGCGAGGGAGCACAGGGAAGCGCGGTGTGGTGAGTGTTACGGAGGAAGTAACGAAAAAGTGTGCGCAAGAGGATGTGCGAGAAAGGTGTGTAACGGACGGGTGCATGGGGAAAGCGCATGCTGTCAAGAGTAAGGGAGAATGCACGCCTGTGGTGAGTGTTACAGAGGATGTAACGGGAGAATGTGTGGAAGAGTGTGCGCGAGAAAGGTGTGTAACGGACGGGTGCATGAGGAAAGAGTGCGCTGTCGAGAGTAAGGGTGAGTGCGCTGTCAAGAATGGAGGTGAAAGTAGTGAGAGTGACACGGAGCGTGAGTTGGTTATGACAGGTGAGCGAGGATGTACACCTGGAATGGAAGGATGCACACCTGGAATGGTAGAGCGTGAGTGGGAATGCACGCTGGAATTGGTAGTGAGGCACGTGGTTGGGTGTGCGAGTGAGAGCACACCTGTGATTGTCACAGAGGAGGTGACCGAGGAGGGGGCGCGAAGAGGTGTGTTGGTGAGGTGTGCAAGCGACGAATGTGTGCCAAGGTGTTCGGTGGTCAGGTGTGTGACCAAATCGGTGAGCGGAATGAGTGTACCGAGGTGTGTAAGAAAAGGTACGACGAGGAGCATGGAAACGGCTGCATGTATGAGCAAGAAAGGGGTAGCGTATGCGTATAAGCATGCAGGTGAGGCATCGACGGTAACCGGGTTAGAGGTTAGAACGACTTATAGCCGAATCGGGCCCTCGGTGCGCGTCGGGCAGCTTCGCGTGCCGCGAGGACCAGCGGGGATCCGAACCACGGCGGTTTCGAAAGAACCGCCGTACGCGATCCACGCTGGGCCTCGCTTTGAACGGCCGCGTCCGGGCTCCACTAGGCGGAGCGGGCAGCCCGATAGGAAGGGTCGTCATGGCGACCACTTTCTATTGAGACGTGCCGGCAGGTCGAGATCGGGACATTGGATGGCTCCACGCCGAGGTGGTGCGTGGGATCTCGGCCCGGGTAAGCCCCCGTCCCTGCACCGAGTGCCGGACGCATCCAGCCGCCGGCACCAAAGAACCCGCGTTCATTGCTCGGCTGTACGAAGCCGAGTTTTAGAAGGGAATTGGCGCACCGAGAGGATCTAATAAGTAGACGGGTGATGAGGATAGTGTTTTGGCCCCGAAATTAGAAAAAAAAGCAAAATTTGATGATTGGTACGATGATTGGCAGATGATTGGCAAAATTTTTGATTGGCTGAAATTTGGTGTGCCAAATTGATGATAGGATGCCCCGCTGTGGTGGGATGGCAACGCTGTCATCCCTCACAGAAAAGTGGGGCAAATGCGCTATAGCTTATGGGGTGATGGCAGTGAAAACTAGCCCGGGTGGGTTAGGTTATATTGTGTGTAGGGATCTAGCGAAGATGACATTTGGTAACGTTAAGGTTAGTTAGTGACTGATACCTGTAGTGGGGACGCAGGTAGATTAGCGGGGATGATAATGACGTGGGAGCGCAATAGTTTAAAGGGACGACTGGGAAGCGCAAGTTTCAGAGGGGAGTAGTTAGCTGAGATGATGCCGTGTGTTTGAGGATTGAACAGGTGTGATTGCACAGGTGTGCAACTGAACAGGTATGTGGAGCAGTGTATGAGTGAGTAATGGTGAGGTGTGTTGTGTTGACCAAATGGTCCAGGAAGAGGAGGAGGGTGCAGGTGGCACCAGGTGTGATTGCACAGGTGTGCAACAACAGGTGAATGGAGAATGGTTGTGTGAAATAAATGGTTGTATGGAATAAATGGTATGGAGTATTGGAATGGATGGTCGTGGAGTGAGTATGGTGGAAATTGTGGAGTGGAGTGGATGGTGCGAAGGTGTGAATGGGGGAAGAGTGGACCCCCATCACGGATACCCGGGGCGGGTAGTGTAAGTGTTAGGTAGAGGGCACAGGTAAATTGTGGTTGGATATTGGCATCTGTGGTGCGGGTGAAAGAATGGTCTGTGGATGGGTGCATTAGTGTTGTGGAAATGGCTGGGCGTGTAGCCTGTTAGTGTGTGTAGTTGGTTTGGGCACTCCACCACTGTGAGGATGTCGGCCAGGTGAGGCCGCAGGTGGGCTCTGGGAGCCGGTAGTTGTGGATGGGGCCCGAGGATCCGGAGGACGGACCCGGGTAGCCCAGTGCCAGAGGGCACCAGGGGGTGACAGAGCCAGGAGAGGGCCTTCCCCAGTTAGTTAGGTTACGGTGAGGAGCTAGGTAAGCTCGGGTGGCAACTGCAGTGGTGGAGGTGTGCAGGTGGGTAGACCTGCTGGGAGAGCTACACGTCGCAGCCCAGAAATTGTGCGAGAGCACCGGGAGATGAATCGGGGGAGTGAGACCCCAAATTGAGAAGCACCACAGTTTGGTCAATGGGAATTGGTTTCTAGAACCCATAGTGTAAGTTGGCCAATGGATTGGCAGGGAGAGACCCCGGGTAGTGTAAAGTGTGTTAAAATCATTTAGAGGATAGTTAGGATGAAGGATCTCCTCGCACCATCTGCATCCACTCACCTGAGGTGACAGGTACTCCACACCATGCCATGTTTTGATTATTTTTTATGATGCAAATGTTTGGATTGTGAGACGCATCATGACGTGGGTGTGACATTGTGCTTTGATGTTCCATCTCTGCCTCCTTATGAGGATTGATGATGAATTTGGTGATGGCAAATTTTGAAGTAGAGGGATTGTGGAGACGAATTTGGTATAGGGGAAATATGGGGAAGACGTGACAGTAGTGACGAATTTGTAAATGTGTAGATTTTTGTACATATGGGGTAAGGGCAAGGGTAGGGTAGGTGACAGGGGGGTGACGTACGGTAGGGACGAGCTTTCTCACTTCGCCCTCCGTACGCATTTCGCCTTGCATTGCCTTATTGATGTGTACCCTTGTGACCTTACCCCTCGCTCAATTGTCTTTCCCCTTTTGTCTCCCACATGACCTGTGCGCCATTGGGTGCCGAGGAGAGCGTGCGTGGGTCGGCCATTGTGCGCCCGAAATTCCCAGAACCAGCTGTCTGCATCGATGCACCACATTATGGACCACATGTCTGTGGCCGAGCACCACTTATGGACCCCAAGGGTTGGGGCATGGCCCCTCTGCTGGAACCGGCCATGAGGGCCCGAAATCTTGCTGGCGGACCTTGGCCACAGGGCACCGATACCCCAAAGGTGAACCACACTAGTCGGCCCTGTGGGCTATAAATAAAATCAAATAAAAAGGACACATTGGGTGCATTTTTCAGTTCAAATAGGCCGCCAGTAAGAAAATGAAAGAATGACAACATCTGGAAGAACAAATAATAATAACCAGCAGAGGGAGCCGAAGAGCAAGAGATCACCTGCAGGGTTAGGGGTTGTTTGGTTATTTTTTATTGTTGAACATTCTTGAACAATGGTGACTGCACCGATTGGTGCTTGGGTGCGTTTTTGGGTGCTTTCATGGTGCGTCAATGCAGAGCAGACTGTCTCCCCCCCCCGAAAGAACAATTACAGGTCCTGGGTTAGTCTTGTAAATAAAAGTAGCGTCAAGTGTAAATAATGCTTCCCACCGTCAGTGTGTAGTTTGAAGACCATTCCGCAATTCGGTTAACTGTGGGCGTAAGTCTGTTAGGCAGGGTGCAATGGAGCAGCGGGACACATTTATTTATGTTTTAAAACTGTCGCACTCAGGGTCAGGTTAAAAGTAGAGGGAACTACACCTACGTGTCACACTAAAAATAAAAGTTGTAGGCCCGGGCCGTGCCTAAGAGGAGGAGGGTGCAGTGTTGCGGAGATGAGGACTGTATTTTTTTGATTGTGTGCTGTATTATTATTATTATTGTTTATTCTGCGCCCCCCTACCTCCGGAGCTGTGTAAAGGTGAAAGGGCATCCCATAATTAGTCCACAAGCATACACGTCAGCCAAGTAATAGAATACCCCTGTTGATAGTTATCTCTTATTCTGTGTTTTAGGGTAAGGCTGTGTCTCCCATTAATTGAAGTACTCCATTGCACCAGTGAAAGAGAATAGATCCCCTTTCATTCCCATCCCCAAAATCCCCATTTCCTTCACATCCCCTCTCGTCATTGCCGAGCCTCGATTGCCCATATTACATCCCCTCTCGTCATTGCCGAGCCTCGATTGCCCATATTACATCCCCTCCAAAACCACCATTGACCATGTGCTCGAGTCGGGGAAGAAAGGCGTGTCTCCACCTCGTCATAGAGGGGAAGAGGGGCGTGCCCGCCCGTCGTCATCAAGGGGGGAGCCAGAGGGTCGCGCGACCAACCAGGGCCGAGGTGAGCACCCCGATGGGCGTGTCCAAAAGGCCGGCGGCTTAATCGCCGGAGGCGTTATAAAGGCGCGCACGCAGGAAGCAAGTGAGTTGGTCGCCAAGAGAGTCGTGAGGAGTCAGTCAGTGGAGTCGGTGGTCAGTTGGTTGCGTTGGTTGCGGTGAGGAGTCGGTGGTGGTGGTCAGTTGGTTGCGTTGGTTGCGGTGAGGAGTCGGTGGTAAAGAGTGAGTGGACCAAGAACGAGTGGAGGGTTTGGACCAGACGCGTCCGACGAGGCCTGGCAAAGCACGCGACGTCCACAGCAGCCAAAACAGCAGCGTGGGGCCTGAACGGCGGCTGCTAAACGCGCCGGTTGTGCTGCGGGACCCCCTTGGACCTCCCTCTCCCTCCAGCCATCCACCTCCTGCCTTTCCACCCTTCTTGTGTACGTGAGTTTGTTCTGTTTGTTCTGTCCTGGGTTAATTAAGCTTGTGTAGGTAAGCTAGTATTTTCACTGTGTCACCTGCGTCTTATGTGCTTGTAAATAAACGTGACTGCTTTCTTTTTGCTTATGTGTGTAAATAGTAAATAAATTCAGTAGTATTTCCAACCTTTTTGTCTTCTTCTTCTTCTTCACATCCGTGTCGCCTTTGTCTTTTCCCTATTGATTAGCTGCGGTGCGATCCGGCCAACGTTTGGGTGGAATCGGGTGAGTCGGGGATCCTGTTAGGTCGCGGTAATACACCACCGCTCGGTCAATATAACATCTGTCCGCGACCCGTAACAATATACATATATATATATATATATATATATATATATATATATATATATATATATATATTGTTGCGGATATGGGACTTGGCCTCAATATCCGCTTGTAAATACTCCCCTATTTCCCCAATACTCCCCAACTATCCCCAATCCCCCATTCCCTAGTCCCATTGCCTGTAAATAACACTCTGTAGAACCGACCTTCCCCTTTTTCCCCCATTAAATGTCGTGCCCAGGTCCACCGCATCTCACGTAGACAACTTTCGGACATCTTGCTAGTTATTCTTAGTCTATGTCAGTTAAGGACTCGTTTCCATTAATTCTGACTCTTCGTTGCACCAGAATGTGATTATATGGCACCAGTAGTGAGTTTAGGACCTTCCCATACCTCCTCCCATCTTCTTCCCCAAACAACAACTACAACAACAACTACAACAACAACTACAACAACTACAACAACGGCGCGCGCGGGGAGTGTGCGTCCTCACTCCGGCTCGGTTAGCCGCCATTATCCATGCGCTCCACGGGGTTACCACGAAGGGGCTGGCTGTCAGCTCCTCGTCAAGGGCGGAGCCTGGTAACCCCCCCGCACCCAATAAGAAGGGCGGACCGATTCCATCTGGGGCGGAGCTAACGAGCCGAGGGCGTGTCACTCCCCGCCGGATATACGCAGCGACTTACCGGATGTGACGTCAGATGCGCCCCCAGCTTGAAGAAGAGCCAGTCACCACCTCCAAGCGCTGAGCGAGCTCCACGCATCGACCCGGTATTGCAGTACCTCCGAGAACGGTGCACCCCCTCCGAGAACGGTGCACCTTGAGCCATCGACTGCCCGCTTTCCTTGCCATCAATCCCCGTGTGAGTCAGTTTTTGTCCTGTTTATCTGTCGTCTGTCAGGGAATAAGATAAGTGTGTCTAAGTGCCTGTCTTTCTATGCTGTCCCTCTTGTAGTTGTAATCTGACCTTCCGCCCTAATATAACCTCCTCCGGAGGTCTTGAGAACCGTATCCCTGGTGTCGTGTCATTTTAATCCCAGCCGTTGTGTCCTTTTCCTTCATTGATTTAGCGTAGCGCGACTCGGCAACGTTCGAGTATAATCGGGTAACTTGTGCGGACACGGTGGCCATTCCGCTCGGCCCACCCTAACATCAAAGTCGTGTCTGTAACAACTGGTGTCAGGAGTGTCGGATTCGGACCTGGGACTAAATTTATTAGGCCCAAATTTTGGAACACCAATTGTACCACTAGGGTAACAATTGGTGTTGGGGAGGTAGAATTCGATCCGGAGCGCGTTTCCCGCGCTCGACGAAATTATAACGGCGAAATTTGATTTTGTTATACGGAAATAAAAACCCGAATTTTGAAAGTCGCGCTATGGCAGACCAAGTCGGCTGGGGTCCGGTAGTGGAGAGTGAGGCAGGGTCGGTCCAGGACCAAATTGAGGGACGTGAGGAGAGCGAAGCAGCGAGGGTAGCAGACGCACAAAATGGCGCCTCGCTGGTCACCGCGCCCGCGACCGTGGCAGCGCCCCTGGTGGATTCGAACCTTTTCCTCCTGCAAATGAGGGCCCTTATGGAACAAATGGGTGAGCGATTGGAGGGCCAAATGGGGGTAATGAGGGACGAAGCGAGGGCTCAGAGTGAGCAATTGGGGGTAATGAGGGACGAAGCGAGGGGTACCAGTGAGGGGTTAGACAATAATTTTAAGGGATTAGACAAGAAATTTGGGAAGTTAGACAATAATTTTGAGGAGTTAGACAAGAAATTTGGGAAGTTAGACAATAATTTTGAGGGGTTAGACAACGGGATAAAAGAGGTGAGAAATGGGTTAATAGGGTTAGAAAACAGTATGGAAGGCAAATTGAGGGACATGAGGGACCAAGCGGAAAGGGAAGTTAAACAAATGGAGCAGCAGATAGAGGGGGTCAGAATGGGGGTAGAAACCAAACTGGATGCTCACAGGGAGGAAATGGAGCAGATGAGGGTGGCATCTGGGCAGGAGATGCAAGTGATGGGAGAGGAGATCAGAAGAGGGGTGAGTGAGGAGGTCGGAGGAGTGCGCGAGGAGGTGAGGCACTGTCAGGAGCACATGGAGAAGGAGGTGAGAAAGGGGACTGTAAAGTTACAAGAGGGCATAGAGGACCTGACGCAGGAGGTGGAGCAGCTGACGGTGGGACAGACGGAGTTAGTGGAGCAGGTACAAAGGAACACTGCGGTAATAGGAGGGTTAAAAGCGACACAAAATGACTTAAAAGATGACTTGATAGCGACGAAGAGGGAATGTCAGATGGTACGTGAGGGACTGACAACGAGGTTGGACGAGGTGATAGAGGTAATGGAGACGAAGGACCGGCAGGTGAGGACGCACATGGAAACGGTCAAGGTAGCCTTGGAGGACGAGCTTGAGGAGACGTACCGGGGAATAAAAGAGGTGAAGCAGAAATTAGAAGAAGTGGAAGAAGGGATGAGCGAAATTAAGAAGCGACGGAGAGGGGATAACAAAGAGATAAAAGAGGAGATAAAAGAATTGGTCCAAAGTCTGTGTTTGGATCGTGATGATGTGCTCATTAACCGGATGAGGGATTCGCAGGTGATGGAGGAGAAGCGAAGAGGAAGAGGACCCGGTGTAAGTGGTGACCAATATGGTCGTGCGTATGATGCGCCAGGGGATTTAAGAAGCTTGGGGGTCGAGATAGACCCGGGTGTTCGTAAGAGGCCGTTGGTGAAGTGTGCGACAGGTCTGGTGTGCGAAAGAGGAGGTGTGCGAGAAAGTCCGACTCTGGGGTGTGTGAGGAAAAAGTGCGTGCCAAGGAGTGAAGGTGCTGGCGAGAGTGAGTCGGTCGTAGCGCGTGTGCGAGGGAGCACATGGAAGCGCGGTGTGGTGAGTGTTACAGAGGGTGTGACGGGAGAGTGTGCGCGAGAAAGGTGTGTGACGGACAGGTGCATGGGGAAAGGGTGCGCTGTCAAAAGTAAGGAAGAATGCACACCTGTGGTGAGTGTTACAGAGGGTGTAACGGGAGAGTGTGCGCGAGAAAGGTGTGTAACGGACAGGTGCATGGGGAAAGAGTGCGCTGTCAAGAGTAAGGGTGAGTGCGCTGTCAAGAATGGAGGTGAGAGTAGTGAGAGTGACAAGGAGAGTGAGTTGGTTGTGACAGGTGAGCGAGGATGTACACCTGGGATGGCAGGATGCACACCTGGAATGGTAGAGCGTGAGTGGGAATGCACGCTGGAATTGGTGGTGAGGCACGTGGTAGGGTGTGCGAATGAGAGCACACCTGTGATTGTCACAGAGGAGGTGACAGAGGAGGAGGTGCGAAGAGGTGTGTTGGTAAGGTGTGCGAGTGACGAATGTGTGCCATGGTGTTCGGTGGTCAGGTGTGTGACCAAGGCTGTGAGTGGAATGAGGGTACCTGGGTGTGTCAGGAAAGGTACGAGGAGCATGGAAACGGCTGGATGTGTGAGCAAGGAACGGGCTGCGGGGTGTAAGCGTCCAGGTGAAGCATCGACGGTAACCGGTTTAGAGGTTAGGTCGACTTTTAGCCGAATCGGGCCCTCGGTGCGTGCTGGGCCTCGCTTTGAACGGCCGCGTCCGTGCTCCACTAGGCGGAGCGGGCAGCCCGATAGAAAGGGTCGTCATGGCGACCACTTTTTGTTGAGGCAGTCCGGCAGGTCGAGATCGGGACATTGGATGGCTCCACGCCGAGATGGTGCGTGGGATCTCGGCCCGGGTAAGCCCCCGTCCCTGCACCGAGTGCCGGACGCATCCAGCCGCTGGCACAGAACAACCCGCATTCATGGCTTGGCTTTACGAAGCCGGGCTTTGGACAGGAATTGGCGCACCGAGAGGCATTAGTGAGTAGACTGGGTGATGAGGTTAGTGTTTTGGACCCAAAATTAGAGAAAAACAAAATTTGATGATTGGCAAGGGATTGGCAGTAGTGATTGGCAGATGATGGGTAGTGATTGGCAAATTTTTGATTTGTCGAAATTTGATGTGCAAAATTGGTAGTGAGCGATGGGCCCGGTGGGTAAGGCTGGCATCCCTGCCACCCTTCCCATGTTGGGGCAAATGCGCTATAGTTTATGGGGTGATGGCAGTGAAAACTAGCCCGGGTGGGTTAGGTTATATTGATTGGGATCTAGCGAAGATGACATTAGGTGACGATAAGGTTAGGTAGTGACTGATACCTGTAGTGGGGACGCAGGTAGATTAGTGTGGATGATAATGACGAGGGAGCGCAATAGTTTAAAGGGACGACTGGGAAGCGCAAGTTTCAGAAGGGAGTAGTTAGCTGAGATGATGCCGTGTGTGTGTGAGAATTGAACAGGTGTGATTGCACAGGTGTGCAACTGGACAGGTGTGTGGAGCAGTGTGTGAGTAGTGAGTGTTGTGGATCAGCGCGAATGCGCTTGGGGAGAGAAGGGTGCAGGTGGCACCAGGTGTGAGAGCACAGGTGTGCAGGTACAGGTGTGTGGAGAGAGTTGGAGTAAGTGGTACGGAGTGGTGTGCATGGTGCGAAGGTGTGGATGGGGGAAGAGTGGACCCCTTTCACGAGTACCCGGGGCGGGTAGTGTAAGTGTTAGGTAGAGGGTACAGGTAAATTGTGGTTGGATATTGGCATCTGTGGTGCGGGTGACAGAATGGTATTGTGGATGGGTGCATTAGTGTTGTGGAAATGGCTGGGCGTGTAGCCTGTTAGTGTGTGTAGTTGGTTGGGTACTCCACCACTGTGAGGATGTCGGCCAGGTGAGGCCGCAGGTGGGCTCTGGGAGCCGTTAGTTGTGGATGGGGCCCGAGGATCCGGAGGACGGACCCGGGTAGCCCAGTGCCAGAGAGGGCACCGAGTGGGGAGAGCGCCAGAGGGCCTTCCCCAGGTAGTTAGGTTAGGGTAAGGAGCAGGTAAGCTCGGAGGCAACTGCAGTGGTGGAGGTGTGCAGGTGGGTAGACCCGCTGGGAGAGGTACACGCCACAGCCCAGAAATTGTGCGAGGGCACCGGGAGATGAATCGGGGGAGTGAGACCCCAAATTGAAAAGCACCACAGTTTGGCCAATGGGAATTGGTTTGTAGAACCCATAGTGTAAGAGGGCCAATGGTTTGGCCGGAGAAAGACCCCGGGTAGTGTAAAGTTGTTAAAGTCATTTAGAAAATAGTTAGGATTGATGAACCTGTCGCACCATACGCAGCCACTTACCTGTGGTGATGATGATGACTCCACACCTGTGTTTTCTTTGTTCTGTGTTGCAGGAAGTAAGGATTGCTGTTGGATTTGTGAGACGCATCACGACGTGGATGAGACATTGGGGTGATTCCATCTCTCCCTCCTTAGGAGGGACTGATGATGAATTGGTCATGGCAAATTTTGATGTTCAGTTGGAAATAGCAAATTTGATTGGTTAGGAGGGAGAGAAGACGAATTTGGTTTATGGGAGGAACGGGGAAGACAGTAGGGACGTTTGTTGATTGGTAAAATAGATGTTTATGGGTAGTGTTGTGTTGTGTGGATACAGTAAGGGGTAAGGGAGGGGCCATGTAGGTTACCTGGTGGGGGGGGGGGGGCGTACGGTAGGAACGTACCTGTCTCACCTGGTTCCCATGTGCCCCCAGTGTGCATCACCTTGTATTGCGTGCACTTTTGCGCCCTTACCACCTTACTCACTTGTCTATTTCTTTTGTCTCCCACCTCCGAGGATCTGGCTTTGGGGCAGAGAGAGAGAGGAGAGAGAGGTGCTGGCTTCGCAGTTGTGGGCCTGCACTTTCGCTGCTTGCTGCCTGGATCGATACACCATATGGACCGCAATGTTTGTGGCCACCCACCATGGACCGCAGTTCTTATGCGGCCAAGCACCACCCATGGATGGACCTATGGGTCAACGTGGCACCTATGCCATACAAGGTGAACCACTAACAGTTGGCCCCCTGACGGCCACATTAAAGAAATGGACGCGGTTGGCGCCTTTCTTTATTTTTGAAAGCAGTAAGAAGGCCAAGAGCACCACATGAAGGCAAGACCAGCGGCAGAACATCGGCCGGCTGCGACACCACCGGTGATTTATAGACACTTTATTGGTGCACCGGATGGTGCTGACTGTACATGATGGGGTGGTGCTTTTGGTGCTTGGAAGGGGTGCTCTGCACATTATTAAAGGCCGTAAGGCCACAGAGCACTCGTGGGTTGGTGTATCGATGCTGGCATGCGTGCTCTCTCTATGCATAACATCTGCATGTGTTCCTCCAAAAACAGGTCCTGGATCGTAGTGTAAATAGCAGCGTAGTCTTGTAAATAATGCTCCCTACCGGCTGTATGTTTAGTTTGCGAATTCTTTCCGGATTCGGTTATCCTGTGGGTGTGTTTCTGTGAGGAGAAGGGTGCAACGTCGCAGGGGGACATATTTACTCATTTGTGAATATCTGTAAAACTGTCGCACTCAGGGTAGAGTTAATAGTAGAGGGAACTACATCTGAGTGCCACACTAAAATAGGTAAAAATTTATCGGGTCGGGCCGCCCCGAGGGTAGAGAAGGGTGCAATGTTGCGGATATGGGACTTGGCCTCAATATCCGCTTGTAAATACTCCCCTATTTCCCCAATACTCCCCAACTATCCCCAATCCCCCATTCCCTAGTCCCATTGCCTGTAAATAACACTCTGTAGAACCGACCTTCCCCTTTTTCCCCCATTAAATGTCGTGCCCAGGTCCACCGCATCTCACGTAGACAACTTTCGGACATCTTGCTAGTTATTCTTAGTCTATGTCAGTTAAGGACTCGTTTCCATTAATTCTGACTCTTCGTTGCACCAGAATGTGATTATATGGCACCAGTAGTGAGTTTAGGACCTTCCCATACCTCCTCCCATCTTCTTCCCCAAACAACAACTACAACAACAACTACAACAACAACTACAACAACTACAACAACGGCGCGCGCGGGGAGTGTGCGTCCTCACTCCGGCTCGGTTAGCCGCCATTACCCATGCGCTCCACGGGGTTGCCACGAAGGGGCTGGCTGTCAGCTCCTCGTCAAGGGCGGAGCCTGGTAACCCCCCCGCACCCAATAAGAAGGGCGGACCGATTCCATCTGGGGCGGAGCTAACGAGCCGAGGGCGTGTCACTCCCCGCCGGATATACGCAGCGACTTACCGGATGTGACGTCAGATGCGCCCCCAGCTTGAAGAAGAGCCAGTCACCACCTCCAAGCGCTGAGCGAGCTCCACGCATCGACCCGGTATTGCAGTACCTCCGAGAACGGTGCACCCCCTCCGAGAACGGTGCACCTTGAGCCATCGACTGCCCGCTTTCCTTGCCATCAATCCCCGTGTGAGTCAGTTTTTGTCCTGTTTATCTGTCGTCTGTCAGGGAATAAGATAAGTGTGTCTAAGTGCCTGTCTTTCTATGCTGTCCCTCTTGTAGTTGTAATCTGACCTTCCGCCCTAATATAACCTCCTCCGGAGGTCTTGAGAACCGTATCCCTGGTGTCGTGTCATTTTAATCCCAGCCGTTGTGTCCTTTTCCTTCATTGATTTAGCGTAGCGCGACTCGGCAACGTTCGAGTATAATCGGGTAACTTGTGCGGACACGGCGGCCATTCCGCTCGGCCCACCCTAACATCAAAGTCGTGTCTGTAACAATATATATATATATATATATACATATATATATATATATATATATATACATATATATATATACACATATATATATATATACATATATATATATACATATATATATATACATATATATATATATATATATATATATATATATATATATATAAATATATATATATATATATATATATATATATACATATATATATTCTGTTACGTGGTCCTGGTAACTACCTGGTCTTGGTGACCCCCGGACTGTGGGAGGGACCCCGCCAGAAAGATATATGATATATACACTTTCGTAACGCAATCAATATGAAAGACACAACAATTCAAGTCAATAAGAAACCCCACACCAAGGATCCGGATTACTCAATAATATATTCCCCAATCAATCAACAACCATCAACAATCAATCACCAATATTACTAAGATGGCCATCTCATATATTTCCCCCCTTTCCCCACTCACGACCCCTCAATGGTCACTGTCCCTCACAATGTCTCTGGGCCCCTCCAGACCAAGGTGAAGGTCGACTTCTCCGCACATGGGCGGTTGAACGAACCCCTGGCTGACGTGCTCCAAATGTGCACGTCGCGTACCGGGAACAGCTGCTGCAGCGCACACCTCCTTGCAAAGCAAAGCGGGCAAAGCAAAGCGCGGCTCGCAAAGCGCGCGAGGCCCAAGGTGCGACCCGTACGCGTCCTTGTAGACGTTGAGGCGAACTGTGCCGGATGCTTGGTTCCATGCACGAACCCACGGCAACTTGACGTGTAACCGGTAATTACCCCGCGCAGGTAACTCCTCTCGCCAGACGGGCTTTCAAACACAGCGTTCCCCACGCTGCTCAATATCGACACCGCTCGCGTCGGAGCTGGGCGATGAGAAGAAGATGGCCGCTTCTCCAGGACCTCTTGTTTTTCTTCTTCCGGTTCACTATCCCGTTTCCGGTCTCCTGTTATCCGGAGCCTCTCTAACCATTTAACCACAACAACCTTTAATAGAATAAACATTAATAAGCAATGACATGAATAGTAATTCACCTAAATCCGGGATCCGTAACACTCCCCCCCTTCAAGAAAGAAAGTTTGAACCCCGCGAAAACTTTCTGGGCCGGCCAACTTTGATAAACAAACCCGATACCCCAAATCCTCAGTTCCCCCCGGGCACAATTATCGCATCTCAAAAATAAAGCAACAAACTTTCCCCAAAACCCCCCAGAGATTCCAAGGTAATTCCCTCTAGACCAAGCGTCAACAACTTCTAGTTGCTCTTGGAAGGAGGCCCAGCTGAGTACTCACTACATGGACGCCTTAAGGAATGTGGGGTTCACGGTTAGTCCGGGGAGGAAAGTTCATTACATGGACGCCTTTAAGAACGTGGAGTTCACGGTTAGTCCGTGCAGGAACGTTCCCTACCGGGACGCCTTTTAAGAACGTGGCGTTCACGGTTAGCCCGTGTAGGAGCCCAGGCTCGGCGGCTCCGCCGTATATAGAGTGCTTCAACTTCTCCGGACTCCTAACAGTTACGGTGGGACCCCTTGTCCCAGCAGTCACCTGACTGGCGGTCTCCTTCTCGGCCAGTCCTCTGCCAATCATTCTTTCGGGAGATGCCGTAACTCTGGGAGCCTCCATAGTAATATCGGCTGCTGCCCACACCAAAACTACCGCCAAGTGGTCCTCTTCTGTAGACCTCTCGACGCCTGCGAAATGCCTTCCCTACTGTTATGGTCCGACCCTCCAAATCCTTACCATTCCAATTCTTCTCTGCCTCCCTGGCGTCTTTTGTGCTTGCAAACGTGACAAAGCCGAACCCTCTTGACCGTTGCGTTTCCCTGTCTTTTACCATCCGCACTTCCACCAGCGGCCCATATCTGTTGAAGACAGAGGTCAGAACTTCTTCCTCTGTGTTGAAGTTCAGTCCCCCTACAAATAACTTGGCACTTTTGTCGCCATCCCGAGCTGGGGTGGTGTTATTTCCCCTGAGGTGCTCTTTACCCACCCTCGGGTTACCATAAATTTTCCCCCCGGCCAAATCATTCCCGATAATCACAGATACTCCCTCTACAGGAAGCGTGGCTTGTAAACCGACGGTGACCGGTCCTGACACCAAATCGGATTCCAAATGGATAACATGAAGTGGGGCACTAACACAGCCACCGATCCCTTGTAACCGAACCCTCTCACCAGTTGCGGTACTCTTTGACAATGGCAAAATGCCTTCAAGCATGAAGGATTGATGGGCTCCTGTGTCCCTCAATACCCTAACAGGTCTTGGGTTAGTCAAGTCTCCCTCAAGTGAGACCAACCCCTCATAAATAAATGGTTGGTAACTCTTCTGTGGGCAATTTCTTATGCTTGCCATCGCATTCGGAGTTGTAATAGTCAGACTCCGCTCTGGGTTTTCCCTTTTCATGAGGTAACAACTGGACATCAAGTGTCCAGGTTTCTTGCAAAAAGCGCAAGTAGGTCCGGAGGAAAAACTCGTGGTCTGCCTCGGGCCCCCCGAAAAATAAGTTTGTCCTGGGCCCGTCGTCCTCTGATTTCGAACAGTTCGGGTATCAGCGTTGTCCCCATAATCATCTCGAGGCCGCCGCCATGTATTGTCGTTCTCCGCACCTGCTGTTCCACAACTCCCCTGCGGAAATCTAGGTGAGGAGTTAGGTTCGTGGACCCCTATCCGGTGTGTTAAGGCATAATCATCTGCCATGGTGGCTGCGTCCCACAACTTTGGTACTTTCTTTTCCTGCAGGTACACTTTGATGTCCTCGTGGACACACTGTTGAAATTCCTCCACCAGGATCAAGTCACGCAATGCTTCGAAGTCGTTCCCGACTCCTTTTGACACACCACCGATCAAACATGTTTTCTTTCACTCTGGCAAACTCCACATGGGTCTCACTCTCCCTCTTCCTGGCATTCCTGAATTTTTGCCGGTAAGCTTCAGGAACCAACTCATAGGCTTTGAGGATGTGCTTCTTCAAAACCTCATAATCTGCACATTGGTCCATTGGTAGCGCCGAATAAATCTCTTGAGCTTTACCCTCCAGCACACTTTGCACTAGTATGGTCCAGGCCTCCTCCGGCCAGTTTAACTGTCGGGCCACTTTCTCAAAGTGTGGAAAAAATTTAGCGACTTCCCTTTCACTGAAGGGTGGAACCAGCCTCACATGTCTGCCCACATCCCAGGTGTTCTGGCTTGGTGTCGGCCCAGTCAGCAAGGGTGGTACCTCTCCCCGTTCTCTCATTAACTCCAGCTCCTTGAATTTAATTTCTTGCTGAAGCTCCATGTCACGTTCCTTTAATTCCCTTTCCACTTTTCTCTCCTCTGCTTCGAGTTCCCTTGCAGCCCTCCTCTCCTCTGCTTTTCTCACTTCTAACCTTTCCTGGAGTTCTCGTTCCACTCTCCTTTCCTCTGCTTGTTTCTCTTCTCTCCTCTCTTCTGCTTTCCTTTCTTCTTCTGCTCTTTCCTTTTCTGCTTTCCTTTCTTCTTCGGCTAACCTTTCCTGGAGTTCTCGTTCCACTCTCCTTTCCTCTGCTTGTTTCTCTTCTCTCCTCTCTTCTGCTTTCCTTTCCTCTTCTGCTCTTTCCTTTTCTGCTTTCCTTTCTTCTTCTGCTCTTTCCTTTTCTGCTTTCCTTTCTTCTTCTTTGATCCGTTCCTGGCTCCGTAATTGCAACTCCAGTTTCCGGAGCTCAACGTCTTCTGGTTCTTCGGGTAGCCACTGCCAGGCTAACTCGTCCCATGTTCCTAATCCCACCATAGATTGTATCACTGTGGTCTGAAACTCTGCCTTCCTCAAATTAGTTCGGACCTCCAAGTTAAAATGTTTGGCCGATTTCAAGAGGTCCGCTTTTAGTAACGCTCGGAACTGTGCCTCACTAGGTGTTACCGCAAAGTTCTGTGCAACAAACGCCATGGTGACTATTGTTAACACCTGTTAACCTTCACCCAAGACTTTACCACAATTTCTCAAAAATTTACCAATTAATAATTAATTAATAAATTTTAATTACTAAAAATTATTATTTTATTATGTTATACAATTTTAGATCCCGGACGAGCCCCCAATTCTGTTACGTGGTCCTCCCGGTAACTACCTGGTCTTGGTGACCCCCGGACCGTGGGAGGGACCCCGCCAGAAAGATATATGATTTATACGCTTTCGTAACGCAATCAATATGAAAGACACAACAATTCAAGTCAATAAGAAACCCCACACCAAGGATCCGGATTACTCAATAATATATTCCCCAATCAATCAACAACCATCAACAATCAATCACCAATATTACTAAGATGGCCATCTCATATATTTCCCCCCTTTCCCCACTCACGACCCCTCAATGGTCACTGTCCCTCACAATGTCTCTGGGCCCCTCCAGACCAAGGTGAAGGTCGACTTCTCCGCACACGGGCGGTTGAACGAACCCCTGGCTGACGTGCTCCAAACGTGCACGTCGCGTACCGGGAACAGCTGCTGCAGCGCACACCTCCTTGCAAAGCAAAGCGGGCAAAGCAAAGCGTGGCTCGCAAAGCGCGCGAGGCCCAAGGTGCGACCCGTACGCGTCCTTGTAGACGTTGAGGCGAACTGTGCCGGACGCTTGGTTCCGTGCACGAACCCACGGCAACTTGACGTGTAACCGGTAATTACCCCGCGCAGGTAACTCCTCTCGCCAGACGGGCTTTCAACCGCAGCGTTCCCCACGCTGCTCAATATCGACACCGCTCGCGTCGGAGCTGGGCGATGAGAAGATGGCCGCTTCTCCAGGACCTCGTGTCTTGTTTTTCTTCTTCCGGTTCACTATCCCGTTTCCGGTCTCCTGTTATCCGGAGCCTCTCTAACCATTTAACCACAACAACCTTTAATAGAATAAACATTAATAAGCAATGACATGAATAGTAATTCACCTAAATCCGGGATCCGTAACAATATATATACACACACCTATATATAAAAAATATCTATATATACACACACACACACACACACACACACACACACACACACACACACACACACACACACACACACACACACACACACACACACACAATAGTATATACACAAATAAACTATATATATATATATATATATATACTGTTGCGGATCTCCCGAAGCCCGTTCCCATTACAAAGGGGGGGTTAAACCCCTTTTTTCCCCCTGGGTCTTCAGGTCCGTGAGGCCGAATCGCCACTTCTGGAGCAAACGTGAAAAAGGGTATCGGGACAACTTCGCACGTACCTTTAACCCACGCTGCCACGAAAGCGGGGACCGAACCTCGCACAAGCCAAGCTTAATCGAGTATGCCCGAGCGGTATGCGTATCACGCGACTCGTGCTGTTACTTTTATGGAACCCGATTTGAGCGGTTCTATTCGTACCATGCGAAGCCAATTGATGGAAGGGACAGGAACGGTCAAATCAGAGGAATAACACGATTTATTATTATTTACACAATGTACAATGATTCGCAGAAGGAAAGGGGACACAGAGCAGACGCTTAATCAATCTTACTTATCCCCAGACACAGGGCCCACTCACGCACACGGGGAGAAGAAGAGCAGAAGTTCACGCACCAAGCGCGCTTTGCCGTCTGTCGCCCCGGGGCAGCTCGCCCGGCGTGGCTCTCTGATGTTCACGGCACGTATGCAGGCGAAGGCAGGCAGGAGGAGATCGCGCGTCTGTGGCCCGGCACGGGTCGTCCTCTCGAGCGCGCGATTAATACAGCACAGAGCGCAGGGCACGGGGAAAGTTCGTGTACAATCTCGATCACCGCAATTCAACGCACTCGTTCTGCGGCATGGTTCTCGTGCGTGCTGAAGCTCAACTCAACTCCACTCCACTCCACTCTCACAGGGAACTGTAACTCAGCACTTGAACTCACGATACTCTCCGGCTCTGACTGACGTGCACACTACTCTGGCTGAGAACTCTTCTCACCTCTTCTCTGAACTCATCTCTACTGAGGTGGGGGGGTTCGGAGCAGGGTTTTATGGCCCCGCCACAAAGTCTCACTCGAATGTTTCAAACCCCGCCTCTGGTCGTCGTGGTTAGCCACTCCCCTCGAGCCCTGATTGGCGGCTCATTCCTTACCGGCCACTCCTCCTGCAGCGCCTCCCTTCGGCCTCGGTAGACTTGTTCAGGCCTGCCACGTGGCATGCTATCGCCAAAAGAACCGCCCTACGCACGGGCCTGCTCAACGCAAAACTAAACACAGGAAAGGACTACGCTTACATTTACTAAGAAATAACTGAACTATCGCGAGGCTTCATGTTGTGGTGCATCTACCGACGAGGGGGAATTAACCTTTATTCTAAAACCACAACTATACACATACACACACAGTATTGTCGCGCGAATGCCCTCGGTTAATACCGTGGGCTCGCGGATGGCCAAACAAACTTAAATGGAGGCGTTTATTCAATGACGGACTTTGACTGTACAAGCACGGAAGGAAGAAGGAAGAGGAAGAAGCGGCGAGCTCTTACCTGTAGCGATCTCACCGGCAGCTCCGATCCTGTAGGGAATGAACTCAAACGAACACGGGCGTAAAATGTACAAGAACGAAATATTTATTACGGAACCAGAGAACAATGGAGCGCGACGATGAAAACTAAACCCCCTATTGAGCGCTCTTACACACACACTTCAAATACACACGATGGGAGAACGAATTAAAGGAACCGTTGTTTGCGCATCTGTGTTTATCTGTCTGGATGTGCAGCGTCCGTCGTCAAACGCGGCTTCAGTTGGCGCGAAGAAAGGCCTCGGTGTGCCCCCACTCGCCTGCTGCCAGGCCCCGAGCCACCCACTCGCCACGGTCTCGTCTGCTCCAGCAGCAAGCCTCGCTCGTACGTGGACGCCAGGGAGGAGAATCGACGGCGCTCCAACGCCCGTCGTCAAGCAGGCAAATTCGCAGATGGCACAGGAAGAAAAGTCCAAACGGAACGAAAAGCAAGGGCTGAAGGAAGATCTGGGAAGGGCAGAAACCAAAGCGAGAGCGATATCAAATGCCAGCGAGCGAGTCATTTTGTCACTTGCGGTGTGACGTCAGCCCTCTCCCTCTACTAACCAGTCCTCGTTCCTTTGTGGTCTTTCCCGCCTTCTGACGTCACCGGCCCTTGCCCTCCAATCAGTGACCTGCTTTTAAGTAGTGGTTTTGCGCCTTCCGCACTGATTGGCCGAATGTTCGCGCCTTCCACGCTGATTGGCCGAGGTGTCAACGGTCGGTGGCCAATCAGTGAGCCTCTTCCTTCCACCTTCCTTTTACCAATCAGTGGCCAGCTTCTTACCCCAACCAATCACACGTTCTCCTGGGCGTGGCTATTGCTTGTTGATTCTTTCAGTCATTGTGGCGGCGGGGAATTATTTAATGTGTGGTGCGCTAATGGGCCTATCTAATGTCGATGGGATGTATTGCCATAAGGGACACTGGGATGCTCACCGAGGGAACGACACACAAGGGAATTTTACCCATAATCCCTGTACTAATTAGCATGCCCCGCCCCCTCGTGGCGGGGATAAAGATACAAGCTTAATCCGACATCCGGGCGACACACAGAACTTATTACAGGTGACGTTCCCTATCACGACAGCCGAGCACCTACCTAAGTAGATCTACCTAAATCTATATATGCCTCTACCCCTAATTCATAACAGTATACACACACACACACACACACACACACACACACACACACACACACACACACACACACACACACACACACACACTTAATTAATTGTACAGTATCGGTTGTTCCTAAACTTAAATAATTTAAAGGATTGTTGTCAATGATGTTAATTTCACAACATCCCATATTCAACTTTATTTAAATTGTAAACCTCAAACATAGTTTCTCCACCTAAAGCAAGAACCTTAACCTGTGAGCAATTGACTAGTTTCCCGACTGCATGGATCATCAGCTGGGCACCGTTCTTCCTCGAGGTTTCAATCCTTTCAGCACAGGACCTCTCCAAACGGCGGATCCACAACCTTGATCATGTATCCACATCAATTGATGGTACATCAGTAGATCCACAACCTCAGTTGCGTTCAGGCAGTCAGTCAACCCATTAATGCAACATCACTTATTCCAACTTTACTCGCAATAGGATTTAATGTATTATTGAAGGAACTGCGCTCCAACGCGAGTCGAAAGAATTGACGCGACCAAAGACGGAATTCGTCCGAGTTGCTTTATTGAAACAAAACAGCTCAGGTATTCTGACAAGCCCGTTTATCGGGCAGCAATATATATACACATTTATGTCGGGAAGTTTGCCCGGCAAAAGCTATACCGGGCATGCCCGGGTGTCAAGAGCGAGCCTTGGAAAGGCGAGTCTGGACCTGCCCGGGCGTGTTTGGCTGCGGCCTGGCAAGTCGAGGCTGGGCGTGCCCGGGCGCTCTGGGCGAGCCCTGGAAAGGCGATAGCGGGCATGCCCGGACGCTCTGGGCGAGCCCTGAAAAGGCGATAGCGGGCATGCCCAGACGCTCTGGGCGAGCCCTGGAAAGGCGAGAGCGGGCATGCCCGGGAAAGACGAGACCGGGCGTGCCCGGGAGGTTCGGGCGTGCCCGGGAACAGTGAGTCCGGGCATGCCCGGGAGAGGCGCGTCTGGCCGTGTTCTGGCCGGTGCAAGGCGATTGTATGCATCCAGCGGTAACCGCTACACACGCCCCTCCAGAATCGACCTGCACCGGCAGGGTCAATTTAAGGGGGGTCCGGATGACCCGGCCGAAGCGACCCCTGGAGGGTCGTGGGGAGGGGTCCGACGTGGTGGTGGGTGGTCGAGCGGGGGGAACTGTGGACGGGGGGCGGCCTCGCCGTGGAGGAAGGGCCAACCGTGGTGGTCGATCGACGTCCATGTGCGCCGGTTTGAGGCGGTCCACAGAAATCCGGTCCGGCCGGCCGGCGAAGTCGACGATGAAAGACTTGTCGCCCCGTCGCAGGACCCGGAAGGGCCCGTCGTACGGCGGCCGGAGTGGCCCCCGGTGCGCGTCATGACGCACAAAGACGTACTCCGCTGTGCGAAGCGCCGGGGGGACGTAGGACTGGGGGCCACCGTGGCGGGACGTCGGCACGGGGGCAAATCGTCGGGCGGCCTCCTGGAGGTCCGAGCGCTGGCGAGCGGCGGACCAGGGACTGGTAGCGTCGGGCACGAATTCGCCCGGGACGCGGAGCGGCTGGCCGTAGACGAGCTCGGCGGCGGACGCCTGGAGGTCTTCCTTGGGGGAAGGCCCAAAAGGACCCACGGCAGCTGGTCGGCCCAACCGTCGTCCTGAAGGCCGGCCATGAGTGCGGCCTTCATGGAGCGGTGAAACCGCTCGCACAACCCGTTGGCTTGGGGGTGGTAGGCCGTGGTGCGGTGCAGCGTGACCCCCAACGAACGGGCGACCGCGCCCCAAAGCTCAGACGTGAACTGTGGGCCGCGGTCGGACGAGATGTCCGCTGGTGCGCCGAAGCGCGCGACCCAGGTGGCGATGAACGCCTGCGCCACGTCGGCGGTGGTGGTGGAGGCGACGGGCACAGCCTCCGGCCACCTGGTGGTCCTGTCCACCATGGTGAGCAGGTGGGTGAACCCCCGCGAGGGGGGCAGGGGACCCACGAGGTCCACGTGGACGTGGTCGAAACGCCGTTCAGGCACGGCGAAAAGGTGCCAGCGGGGCCTGGGTGTGGTGGTGGACCTTGACCCGCTGGCAGGCCGTGCAGGCGTTGGCCCAGTCGTGGATGTTTCGTCGAAGGCCGTGCCAGACGAAACGCGCCGACACCAGCTTCTGAGAAGCTTTCCGGCCCGGGTGAGAAAGGCCGTGGATGGAGGCGAAGATGCGGCGCTGCCAGGAAACGGGCACGATGGGGCGAGGCTGGCCCTGGGAGACGTCGCAGAGCAGGACGGTGCCCGCGAAGGGAATGTCGGCCAGGCGGAGGCCCGTGTCCACCGCACGGAGTGCCTGCACCGAGGCGTCGGTGGTCTGGTCGGCCGCCATGAGCGCGAAGTCCACGCCGAGGTGGACCGCGTTCGCGCTGGCCCGAGAAAGACAGTCGGCCACGGCGTTGTCTTTGCCGGCGACGTGCCGGATGTCCGTGGTGAACTCCGACACGGCGGCGAGGTGGCGCTGCTGGCGGGCCGACCACGGCTCCGTGACCTTAGCCATTGCGTAGACCAACGGCTTGTGGTCGACGAAAGCCGTGAACGGGCGGCCCTCCAGGAGGTGTCGGAAATGGCGAACGGCCAGGAATAGCCCGAGCAGCTCGCGGTCGAACGTGCTGTAGTTTAACTCGTTCGGCCGGAGTTGCCAGCTGAAAAAAGCGAGTGGCTGCCAAACCCCGTCCACCCATTGCTCATGGACGGTGCCCACCGCGTAGTTGGAGGCGTCCGTAGTGAGGGCAATGGGCGCGTTGAGCACCGGGTGAGCCAGCAGCGTTGCGTCGGCGAGGGCCCGTTTGGCGCTGGCGAAGGCCGCGTCCATGGCTGCAGACCAAACAATGTCATGCTTGGCCGGCTTGCCCCGGAGGGCCTCGTAAAGGGGTCGCATGAGCTGAGCAGCGCGGGGCACGAATCGGTGATAAAAATTCACCATCCCGAGGAACTCTTGGAGGGCCTTGATGGAACGGGGACGCGGGAACGTGGTGATGGCCTCGACCTTGGTCGGCAGCGGCACGGCCCCGGTCTTGGTGATGCGGTGGCCCAAAAAGTCAACGGTCGTCGCGCCGAAGTGGCATTTGACCGGGTTGACAATTAAGCCGTGCTCGCTGAGGCGACCGAACAGTGTTTGGAGGTGGAGGAGGTGCTCGGCGCGGGACGTGCTGGTGACGAGGATATCGTCCAGATAGACGAAAAGAAACGGCAGGTCACGCAGCACGCCGTCCATCAAGCGCTGGAACGCCTGGGCCGCGTTCTTGAGGCCAAACGGCATCCGCAAAAATTCGAACAGGCCGAACGGCGTGATGACGGCCGTCTTCGGGACGTCGGCCGCCCGGACAGGTACCTGGTGGTAGCCCCGTATCAGGTCAATTTTCGAAAAGATGACCCGTCCCGCCAAACGGGCGGAAAAGTCCTGAATATGCGGGATCGGGTACCTGTCGGGGGTGGTAGCGTCGTTGAGACGGCGGTAGTCGCCACACGGGCGCCATCCACCCCCCGGCTTTGGCACGATGTGCAGTGGCGAGGCCCACGCGCTATCGGAGCGCCGCACGATGCCGAGGTGCTCCAACGCGTCGAACTCGGCTTTCGCCACGGCGAGCTTGGCCGGGTCGAGGCAGCGGGCCCTGGCATAGACCGGCGGGCCCGTAGTGGGTATGTGGTGCTCAATCCCGTGCCGCACCACGACGGCCGAAAACGTCGGCCGCGTGAGGGCCGGGAATTCCGTGAGCAGGCGAGCGAACTCGTTCGCTGCCGGGAGGGTGCACGCCAGTTCGGTCGGCGCGGAGCTGCTCATCGTGCACGCCAGGGAGCTGAAGGTCTCGGCGTTGACAAGGCGACGACGTTTGACGTCGACCAGCAGCCCGTGCGCGCAGAGGAAGTCGGCGCCCAGCAAAGCCATGGGGACGCAGGCGGTCACAAAAGTCTATTGAAAACGCTGGCTGCCGAAGCAGAGGGTGACGACGCGTGGGCCGAAAGTGTGTATGGCCGAGCCATTAGCAGCGACCAAAGAGGGGCCGCAAACGGCGTCCCGCCTGTCCTGCTCGGAGGCGGGTATGACGCTCAGTTGGGCGCCGGTGTCACACAGGAAACGCCGCCCAGACGCTTTGTCCCGAATAAACAGCAAGTTGCCCGAGTGGCCGGCGCTCATGGCTGGGAATGAACGCCGGCCCGGCCGTTTCCCGACCTGCCAAAAGTGCACGGGGGCCGGCACGTCCGAGCCTTGTGTCCGAACCTGGCGTGGTAATAACACCACGCCCGGTCAGGTGGAGGCCCCGGCCGTCGTGTCGGAAGCGGGCGGTGCGGCGTGGCGGCCGCCAGTTGCACCGGCAGTTCGGCCTCCAACCGCGCAGGGCGCTCGGGCGTCGCCTCGGACGGCGGCGGGCTCCAGGTAACCGCGCCGATGTGCTGGCCCGCCGAGGAGATCTTATCGGCTTCCCTGGCGAGGGCGCGGGAATCCGTGATCAACGTGCCAGCCAGGGCGAGGCATACCGGGTGAGGCAGCTGGCGAAGGAACAGCTCGCGGAACAGAAAATCCGGAGAGTGCTCACCGAGCAACGAGAGCATATAGTCCATGCGCTCTGACGGGCGCGTGTCGCCGAGCTCGGGCAGAGCGAGCAGGCGCCGTGCGCGTGCTGCCGGTGAGAGGGCGAAAGCGTCGAGGAGGAGTGTCTTCAGCGCGTCGTATTTGTCAGCAGCCGGCGGGTGCTCGAGGAGGCTCAAGGCGCAGGCCGCGGTGGCGGAACCGAGCGCCGCCACAACATGGTGGAAGCGGGTGTCTTCCGCGGTGATGCGTCGCAGAGCGAACTGAGAGTCCGCCTGAGCGAACCAAACAGCCGCGTGAGCCTCCCAGAAGGTAGGCAGTTTAAGCGTCACTGCCGTATCCATGTCGGTAGGTCACCAATGAAGGAACTGCGCTCCAACGCGAGTCGAAAGAATTGACGCGACCAAAGATGGAATTCGTCCGAGTTGCTTTATTGAAACAAAACAGCTCAGGTATTCTGACAAGCCCGTTTATCGGGCAGCAATATATATACACATTTATGTCGGGAAGTTTGCCCGGCAAAAGCTATACCGGGCATGCCCGGGTGTCAAGGGCGAGCCTTGGAAAGGCGAGTCTGGACCTGCCCGGGCGTGTTTGGCTGCGGCCTGGCAAGTCGAGGCTGGGCGTGCCCGGGCGCTCTGGGCGAGCCCTGGAAAGGCGATAGCGGGCATGCCCGGACGCTCTGGGCGAGCCCTGGAAAGGCGATAGCGGGCATGCCCGGACGCTCTGGGCGAGCCCTGAAAAGGCGATAGCGGGCATGCCCGGACGCTCTGGGCGAGCCCTGGAAAGGCGAGAGCGGGCATGCCCGGGAAAGATGAGACCGGGCGTGCCCGGGAGGTTCGGGCGTGCCCGGGAGAGGCGCGTCTGGTCGTGTTCTGGCCGGTGCAAGGCGATTGTGTGCATCCAGCGGTAACCGCTACTTTATCATATATTTATAACTTTCCTTACACACTCGATAATATAATAATATCATTAAATCATGCACATCTTACCTTAAATACATCAATCCACTAACTAGCACGACCACACCACCTACCTCTCGATCAAACTGGACAAACCCCCCCCCCCCCCCTAAAACATTCCCAGGCATTCAACGATGAACCTACCATCTCTGAGAAAAATGGCGACACCGACAGACACAAACACACACACCAACATCTCTCTTATATAGTAGATACACACACACACACACACACACACACACACACACACACACACACACACACACACACACACACACACACAGTCGCCGACTGGGCATTCTCTGTCGTGCGAAGTCCTTCCTTGGCACACCTGAGCTCCTCACCACATACAAGGCTTTCATCCGCAGCTCAATGGAATACTGTTCTCCCCTCTGGGCTGGTGCTCCTGCCTAACACCGAGCTCGGCTTCACGCTGTTGAAACCAAAGCTTTCAGAATCATTGGAATCTCCCGCGACGAGGCTGATTGTGAGGGCCTTTCACTCACTCACTGCAGGCAGGTAGGTGGTCTTTCTGTCTTCTACCGACTCCGATCCGGCCTAGCTCCCCCAGCTCTATCTGTGCTCTGTCCCCCCAAATATTCCTACAGGTCGTACAACAGCTGCCAGCAACCCTCTTCTGGTGAAATTGCCAAAATCAAGACTCTCTGTTCACCTTCACTCTTTCATTCCTTTTTTCTCCTGCCTCTGGAACAAACTCCCACATTCTCTTCAATCCCACTCATCCCTCCAGGTATTTAAAACAGCTGTTCACCACCATCTCTTTTTTCCCCCCAATATTTTGTGGAGGGGGGTAGGGGAGGCAGGGGAGATGGGGGAAGGGGGCAAGGGGGAGGGAGGGGGGAAGTGGAAGGGAAAAGGAAGTGGAAGGGAGGGGGGAAAGGGAGGGGAGGGGCAGGAGAGGTGGAGGAGGGGGGGAATGGGGAGAGGAGAGAAGGGGAGGGGGCGAATGGGAGGCAGGAGAGGAAGGGGGTTCATATATTTGCTGGTGGGTGAATATATTGTTGTGGATCTCGACGCCGGCCTTCTCCCCTTACCAAGGGGGGATTAGTCCCCTTGTCTTTGACTGGCCGACGGGACCCGGGACCTATGACGTCCTTCCCGGACAGCGCGAAATAGGGTGTTAGGAATAGAATCGCTATTACCTAATTACTCGCGCTGCCCTGAAACGAGGAAATAAGCCCCGCACGAATCACGCGTGTTGAGACGCCGAGCGGTGCATACACACGATCCGTGCCGTTTAGTTGGTGACCCCGGTTCTAGCGATCTTGTTCGTACCACGCTTAGCCAATGGAGAAATCACAAAGGCAATCAAATTGTGAAGAAAGGAATAACAAGATTTATTTACACTCGACAGGGATTCCAGAAAAAGGGAACACAGTGCAGCCTTAACTTAATCCCCAGGACAAACGGGCCTGTCTCACACACAGACATACTCACACGGGGCTTGCAGCTGCAGGATGATGTTCACCACGTCCAGGGATGGCTCTCGTGCAGCTCCCTCTGGTCTCCGGTTCGTCCCGTGCAGATGGTAAGTAGAGGGGCAGGAGCTCTCCGCGAGTCGTTGGGCGCACAAGGGTTAATACGGGGCGATTTGGTAGGGAGCGGACTTCGGCGGTTAGCGG
Organism: Myxine glutinosa; assembly: GCF_964187855.1. NCBI lineage: Eukaryota > Metazoa > Chordata > Myxini > Myxiniformes > Myxinidae > Myxine > Myxine glutinosa. Next base: position 100,961,304 of record NC_136268.1, on the reverse strand, counting down.
CGATCACTGGCGGCTATTGCCGCGTTTACGCGCGTGGCTGAGGTAGGCGCTATTTGCCACCGGCGCGTCTGGTTGCCGTTCTTTCGGAGCGTACGTTATACTTGAGATATAGTGCAATGCCTCCAAAGTGAGAACTGCGAATCAAGTTCTCCAAAGTCCTCTTGATCAACAAGTCCTCTCACGTGCGCTCTCCCCTTGCGAGTCCTCTCGTGCAAACCAGTCCTTCGCTCCAGTCCCGTTCAAGTCCTTCGCTTCAGTCCTTTCAAGGGCTTTGTGCAATCACTTATATAGGCACGCCCCGTGAACCTTCTAGCACTTACCAGACGCGCCTTACCACGCCCTGTCACGCCATGCCATTAGAGCCCTGGTTGGCTGGTGGCTCTTATCGTCATCGCCTCTGACACGCTGCCTTGACGCCGCCCCACCCCGACCATCCTTCTTAGGCCTACCTTGTGTTACTCGACTAGTGAGCGAGCAAAGGGCAGCAAATGCTGCGGGCAGCCAAAGCGTAACAAATGCTGCGGGCAGCCAAAGCGTAACAAATTGAGTGGGTCAGCCAAATGGGGCACGGGATCAATTATGCCCATAGAGGTGGAATTGGAGGGTGGACGCAAAATGAACAGGACCTAAACTCATGTCTTTACACAACGCAGATATTACTCGGGGAAACGGCCTATACTTACACATCTATCTATAATTCCAGTAATCTCTGTGTGTCTGTGTGTTTGTTTGTCTGTGACCGCTGTTTCTCGACAACCACGGGTCCGATATACTTGAAACTTGCCAGGTATATTGCTGGGGACCCGAGGATGTGCCTTTTCAAGGTTTCATATTAATCGGAGAAGTAGTTACCGAGCTATGTCCAAAAAACGATTCAACCAATCAGAGAGCAGCGAGCTATCACGTGTGCCGAACGTGGCGAACAGACTCTGCCTCGGACGGCACATTTGAGAGCGTATTCATTTATTTCACGTTGGCAAACTATGTTGGCGCTATGTTGGCGTAAACTATGTTTTAAAACTAATTAAAACTAATTTGCGATTCATCGTAACTGCGATATGCGACCTTCCGGACAGTCAAATGAGGACGTCACTTCCGGACTTACGGATAGTCATAGTGACGACGTACTGATGCTGAACGTGGCGAGCAGACGCTGTAAGGTACGATCGATTGTAGTACATGTTTATAATAACTCTGCCGATACAGGCCCGATTAACTGCAGCGCCATCCGAGCTGCGGCGTCGGGACGATACATTCATTGTACGGTCACATCACGCACTTACGGGCATGCCCATGGGCACGCCCATGCATGCATGGGCGAAGACATTTTTTTTTTTTTTTTTGGCAAGGAACGGGCACCCACGTACGGGCACGTCCTAGTACTATTAACATAACTAATACTACAAGGTGGCCTACGTGTTGCTCGTGGACTAACTATGGGCGGCAACCCTTTAACCTTTAATGATCAATATGTGCAAATCTCAAAACCGTAGCACTGCCCCCCTCCCTTGCCATACTCGTCCCCGAGTCGGACTCACACCGGTGAGAACGACCGGTTTTGAGAAAGGTTCGGGACTACTCTTTAAATTATGTGTGATACTTAGATGTGGTTTCCCTCTACATTTAATCTAACACCCTGTATGCGACAGTTTTACAACACTAGATATGTCCCACCTACTGCGTTGTGTACTAACTAACAGACTCACACCCACAGTTAACCGAATTGCGGAATTAATTCTCAAACTAAACATAAAGCCGGTGGGGAGCATGTTATTTACAACACTAAACTAATTATTTACATCTCTATAACCCAGGACCTGTTCTTTTGTGGGAAAGAAAATTTGGAGGAGAGAAAACAACAATGCAATGCACCAATGCACCAATACACCAATACACAAAGAGATCACATTTCAAATGCCATATTAAATGTTACATTTGCTGCTTGGCTGCTGCTTGGCTGCATCTTCTTGCTTCCTGCTTCGTCTTCGGTGTGCCATAATAAAAACTTACAGGTCTTCTTTCCTGACACACCAAAATAAAATGTACAAACCGTGTTCATTTTTATCTGCCAGCAGGGTCAATCTTAGGTGGTCCGACTGCGTGACATCGACGCCACTTAGAACCAGTGGTCCGCAGGTGCAAGGTAACGTTTGCAGCAAATGTCTGCTCCAGCAAAGATGCCAGGCCACAGAACGTGTGGTCCATAAGGTGTATTGGTGCAGCAACAGGTAGCAGTGGCACCGCACAGGTGGCTGCTCAAGTGCCGCACCAGGTGCAGCTGCACAGTTCAGGGTCCCTGCACAATCCCCTCCAAAATGGGTCCATGGTGGAGAGGAAGACAAAGCACAGTTGGCGGAGGCAAGGGCGCAAGGGTACACACAAACACAAGGCAATGCAACATGAGGGGCGCGGTAGAGCAAGCAGAGAAAGCTCGTCCCTAAGCGTTCGTACCCGCCCCCCCCCCCCCCCATGTCAGCCTACACTACCCTTGCCCTTCCCTGTATTTACACTTTACAAATTCGTCACTACGTCTTGTCTCCCATATCCCCCTCTACTCCAAATTTGTCGTCCAATCCCTCCCAAGAAGGAAGAGATGGAATTACACACAATGTCACTCTCACGTCATGATGCGTCTTTACCATCCAAATAGTTCACAAAGCCTGGTGCGGAGTTCCGTCTCCCTTGGTGAGTGGATGTGGATGGTGCGAAGAGATTCCTCATCCTAACTATACTCTAATAACATTAACTCAGTTACACTACCCGGGGTCTTGCCCTGCCAATTCAATTGGCCATCGTTACACTATGTGGTTCTAAAAACCAATTCCCATTGACCCACCCTGTGGTGCCCTCCAAATTTGGGTCTCACTCCCTAATTTTTCTTACTGTGTCTTTGCACAATTTTGGGGCTGGGTCGTGTGGCTCCACTAGCAGGTCCAACTACCTGCGCACCTCCGCCACTGAAGTCACCACCCGAGCTTACCATGCTCCTTGCGACTACCCTAAATCGGGGAAGGCCCCTCCTGGCTCTCTCACCCCTCTGATGCCCTCTCTGGCATTGGGCTACCCGGGTCCTTCTCCTGGATCCTCGGGCCCCACTGAACACTACTCTGACTGGCTCCCAGAGCCTACCTGCGGCCTCACCTGGCCGACAACCTACCAGTGGCGGAGTGCCCCAATAACCATACGCACCAACAAAGCCCATACGCCCAGCCATTTCCACAGACTCATGCACCCATCCAGGAAATACCTTGCTACTACCTGCACCACAGGTGTCAATATCCAACAATTTACCTAGACCCTCTACCGAACTTTAAACTACCCTCCCCGGGTATTCGTGAAGGGGTCCATATCTCCCCCATTCACTCCTTCGCACCATGCACTCCACACCACTCACTCCACACACCAAGCTCTCTTGCACACCTCTTGTGCTCACATTCCTCTTTCCATACACTCCAACACAACTCCACTTGTCCTCAATACACCACTTATACACTACTACATACACACAGCATCATCTAACTAGCTACTTTTACCCCTAATACTCATGCTTTCCCGTCTTCCTTTACACTAAGCACTTCCCTCGTCATTATCATCCATCTAATCTCTCTACATCCCCTCTACCTGTACAAATGTCACTACTTAAATCTTGTGTCTCCTATTGTCATCTCTAAATCCCTAACAATATCCTAGCCCGCCCTAGGCTAGTTTACACTGCCATCCCCATAATCTAGCACTCATGTGCCCCCAAAAAGAATGGTAAAGCTACCATTCGCCAACACTATGGCTAACTGTCCACTACTCTCGAGCCTCTCGGTGCGGCAATACATTTTCGTCATCACAGCTCGGCTTCGAAAAGCCGAGCAATGCATGCGGGTGGTTGGTCTCCTGTTGGTTGGGTCCGTCCGGCATTTTCGATTCTGGGGAGGAGGCATACTTGGGCCAAGGTTCCAGGCGCCATCCCTGCGCGGAGCCTTTCGGTCCCCGGCACGATGGCCCAGCCTCCCCCGGTAGGAGCACCGCGCCCGCCAGGGGGCGAAGGTCCGACCTCCCCTTCCTCCCCTCGAACCGTGCCGAATGCCTTTCCCGCCAAGACGCGGCACCGACCATACAGGGCGGGGCCCGGCACGAAACATGCACGGCGTTCCTTGCGAGACCGCCGCGGCAACGATCCCCGTAGCACACAAAGCACCCGACTCACCGAGGGCTCGCGTCGGCTATCCGTCGCACTACGCGCTAACCCCCCGGTCTGGGTCGATGCTTGAGCCGCATTCTCACACCCACATGCACGGCGTTCCTTGCGAGACCGCCGCGGCAACGATCCCCGCAGCACACAAAGCACCCGACTCACCGAGGGCTCGCGTCGGCTATCCGTTGCACTACGCGCTAACCCCCCGGTCTGGGTCGATGCTTGAGCCGCATTCTCACACCCACACGCGACCCGTTCCACTCTCGCACATCGAGGCGCTCCCATACACTCCATTACTGCACTCTCCTGTGCACACTATTCTCTCACACACTCAGGTGCACACCACTCAGGCGCACTCACGCCGTTCGCACACTCCATCATCACATACCCTTGCACACATCCTGGCGCATTCATACTACTCACGCACTCAGTTACACACTTTTTCTTCGCACACCCTCGCGTACACTCCTTTGTTACACACTCAGTAAAAACCACGGGTGTGCACTCTCTGGGTACACACCCACTCAGCGCACACTTACACACGGGTGTGCACTCTCTTGTTGCACACCCAATCACGTGCTCTGGTGTGCACTCCCGCACACTATCCTCAACACGCTCTGGGGTGCATTCTCGCACACTCTCCTCGACACACTCTGGTGTGCATCCACTCTCACTCTCGGCCATCGCACACTCTGTGTCACACTCTTCACACATACACCGTTGTGCATTCGTTCTCACTCTCGGTAACACAATCTCCCATTACACACTCGCGCTTCGGTGCCGTTCGCACACGCGCGCCATTCACCTTCACACATCGCACCACGGACCTTCCACGAGCGCCCGGGTTACGTCTCGATCCCAAGCGAGCCAAAAATATTTTCGCGCCAAACATTTTCGCGCCATACACGCTCCTACTCACCTTCGGGACCTTTTTCCGCAGCAGCACCTGCAAACTTCCATTGGGGTTAGGCAGCACGACATCACAATGCGAACACGGACTTTGCACATATTCCATTTCTTTCTCTGGCAATTCAATTTCTACCTCTGCCGTCTCTTCAACCCCAATTTCAATTATAATTTCTTTTTCTTTATTAAGCTCGACGACCGCTGGCGCGCATAAAATGTTATTTTCCAGTTCGGCGACCGTTGGCTTTTCCATACCCCGAGTCGCGATTTCTACCCCGGTCAACTTAACTGCGTTCTGCTCTACCCCGCTCTCCACGTGCTTCTCACATCGCGTTACCCAGTCACGTACCAATGCGACTCTCCCGCTCGATCTGTGCCTTATGTCCTCCCCCATTTTTTTATTAACTCCCCTCAGATGTCCATTTTGCTTTCCAGCTCGTTTTTCACCTCTTCCAATTGATCCCCCATTTGTTTTATGTCCCGGGCGGATTTGTCCCCCATTTCCTTCAATTGGCCCCCCGTTTTGTTTTCCAACCCTTTTATTTCCCGGGTGGATTTGTCGCTCTGAGCATCCATTTTTTTTTCTTGGATGTCCATTTTCCCATTTAATTTATTTATGTCATTTTTTTGGACACCCATCATTTCTTTCATTTCCCGGGTTTCGTTTTTTATTTCCTTCATTTCTTCGGTGGATTTATCACTCATTTTTAAAATTTCTTTCATGAATTGTGCCATGACGAATTGCACATACCCTGGCACCGTGGGCTCGGCCCTCGCCACCACGTGCGAGGCGCCGCCATTTTCTACTCCTGCTACCGGCCCCTCATCAATGTCCTCCTCTATTTCTCCCAATTCTTCCCGGGAGTCCTGGGTTATTAGTTCTTCTATCTCCTCATCTTCTACCCCCCCCCGACATCCGACCGTCTTGGCTAGCCATGGCACGAATTTAATTTGGATGTTACAAAACTAAATTTCGGTCGCTCGTAATTTGAGTGCGTTAAGCGCACTTCGGGTCCCAATCCAAACTCCTGACACCAATTGTTGTGGATCTCGACGCCGGCCTTCTCCCCTTACCAAGGGGGCATTAGTCCCCTTGTCTTTGACTGGCCGACGGGACCCGGGACCTATGACGTCCTTCCCGGACAGCACGAAATAGGGTGTTAGGACGAGAATCGCTATTACATAATTACTCGCGCTGCCCTGAAACGAGGAAATAAGCCCCGCACGAATCACGCGTGTTGAGACGCCGAGCGGTGCGTACACACGATCCGTGCCGTTTAGTTGGTGACCCCGGTTCTAGCGATCTTGTTCGTACCACGCTTAGCCAATGGAGAAATCACAAAGGCGATCGAATTGGGAAGAAAGGAATAACAAGATTTATTTACACTATACAGGGATTCCAGAAAAAGGGAACACAGTGCAGCCTTAAAACAGTCTTAACTTAATCCCCAGGACAAACGGGCCCGTCTCACACACAGACACACTCACACGGGGCTTGCAGCTGCAGGATGATGTTCACCACGTCCAGGGATGGCTCTCGTGCAGCTCCCTCTGGTCTCCGGTTCGTCCCGTGCAGATGGTAAGTAGAGGGGCAGGAGCTCTCCGCGAGTTGTTGGGCGCACAAGGGTTAATACGGGGCGATTTGGTAGGGAGCGGACTTCGGCGGTTAGCGGCGATCACTGGCGGCTATTGCCGCGTTTACGCGCGTGGCTGAGGTAGGCGCTATTTGCCACCGGCGCGTCTGGTTGCCGTTCTTTCGGAGCGTACGTTATACTTGAGATATAGTGCAATGCCTCCAAAGTGAGAACTGCGAATCAAGTTCTCCAAAGTCCTCTTGATCAACAAGTCCTCTCACGTGCGCTCTCCCCTTGCGAGTCCTCTCGTGCAAACCAGTCCTTCGCTCCAGTCCCGTTCAAGTCCTTCGCTTCAGTCCTTTCAAGGGCTTTGTGCAATCACTTATATAGGCACGCCCCGTGAACCTTCTAGCACTTACCAGACGCGCCTTACCACGCCCTGTCACGCCATGCCATTAGAGCCCTGGTTGGCTGGTGGCTCTTATCGTCATCGCCTCTGACACGCTGCCTTGACGCCGCCCCACCCCGACCATCCTTCTTAGGCCTACCTTGTGTTACTCGACTAGTGAGCGAGCAAAGGGCAGCAAATGCTGCGGGCAGCCAAAGCGTAACAAATGCTGCGGGCAGCCAAAGCGTAACAAATTGAGTGGGTCAGCCAAATGGGGCACGGGATCAATTATGCCCATAGAGGTGGAATTGGAGGGTGGACGCAAAATGAACAGGACCTAAACTCATGTCTTTACACAACGCAGATATTACTCGGGGAAACGGCCTATACTTACACATCTATCTATAATTCCAGTAATCTCTGTGTGTCTGTGTGTTTGTTTGTCTGTGACCGCTGTTTCTCGACAACCACGGGTCCGATATACTTGAAACTTGCCAGGTATATTGCTGGGGACCCGAGGATGTGCCTTTTCAAGGTTTCATATTAATCGGAGAAGTAGTTACCGAGCTATGTCCAAAAAACGATTCAACCAATCAGAGAGCAGCGAGCTATCACGTGTGCCGAACGTGGCGAACAGACTCTGCCTCGGACGGCACATTTGAGAGCGTATTCATTTATTTCACGTTGGCAAACTATGTTGGCGCTATGTTGGCGTAAACTATGTTTTAAAACTAATTAAAACTAATTTGCGATTCATCGTAACTGCGATATGCGACCTTCCGGACAGTCAAATGAGGACGTCACTTCCGGACTTACGGATAGTCATAGTGACGACGTACTGATGCTGAACGTGGCGAGCAGACGCTGTAAGGTACGATCGATTGTAGTACATGTTTATAATAACTCTGCCGATACAGGCCCGATTAACTGCAGCGCCATCCGAGCTGCGGCGTCGGGACGATACATTCATTGTACGGTCACATCACGCACTTACGGGCATGCCCATGGGCACGCCCATGCATGCATGGGCGAAGACATTTTTTTTTTTTTTTTTGGCAAGGAACGGGCACCCACGTACGGGCACGTCCTAGTACTATTAACATAACTAATACTACAAGGTGGCCTACGTGTTGCTCGTGGACTAACTATGGGCGGCAACCCTTTAACCTTTAATGATCAATATGTGCAAATCTCAAAACCGTAGCACTGCCCCCCTCCCTTGCCATACTCGTCCCCGAGTCGGACTCACACCGGTGAGAACGACCGGTTTTGAGAAAGGTTCGGGACTACTCTTTAAATTATGTGTGATACTTAGATGTGGTTTCCCTCTACATTTAATCTAACACCCTGTATGCGACAGTTTTACAACACTAGATATGTCCCACCTACTGCGTTGTGTACTAACTAACAGACTCACACCCACAGTTAACCGAATTGCGGAATTAATTCTCAAACTAAACATAAAGCCGGTGGGGAGCATGTTATTTACAACACTAAACTAATTATTTACATCTCTATAACCCAGGACCTGTTCTTTTGTGGGAAAGAAAATTTGGAGGAGAGAAAACAACAATGCAATGCACCAATGCACCAATACACCAATACACAAAGAGATCACATTTCAAATGCCATATTAAATGTTACATTTGCTGCTTGGCTGCTGCTTGGCTGCATCTTCTTGCTTCCTGCTTCGTCTTCGGTGTGCCATAATAAAAACTTACAGGTCTTCTTTCCTGACACACCAAAATAAAATGTACAAACCGTGTTCATTTTTATCTGCCAGCAGGGTCAATCTTAGGTGGTCCGACTGCGTGACATCGACGCCACTTAGAACCAGTGGTCCGCAGGTGCAAGGTAACGTTTGCAGCAAATGTCTGCTCCAGCAAAGATGCCAGGCCACAGAACGTGTGGTCCATAAGGTGTATTGGTGCAGCAACAGGTAGCAGTGGCACCGCACAGGTGGCTGCTCAAGTGCCGCACCAGGTGCAGCTGCACAGTTCAGGGTCCCTGCACAATCCCCTCCAAAATGGGTCCATGGTGGAGAGGAAGACAAAGCACAGTTGGCGGAGGCAAGGGCGCAAGGGTACACACAAACACAAGGCAATGCAACATGAGGGGCGCGGTAGAGCAAGCAGAGAAAGCTCGTCCCTAAGCGTTCGTACCCGCCCCCCCCCCCCCCCATGTCAGCCTACACTACCCTTGCCCTTCCCTGTATTTACACTTTACAAATTCGTCACTACGTCTTGTCTCCCATATCCCCCTCTACTCCAAATTTGTCGTCCAATCCCTCCCAAGAAGGAAGAGATGGAATTACACACAATGTCACTCTCACGTCATGATGCGTCTTTACCATCCAAATAGTTCACAAAGCCTGGTGCGGAGTTCCGTCTCCCTTGGTGAGTGGATGTGGATGGTGCGAAGAGATTCCTCATCCTAACTATACTCTAATAACATTAACTCAGTTACACTACCCGGGGTCTTGCCCTGCCAATTCAATTGGCCATCGTTACACTATGTGGTTCTAAAAACCAATTCCCATTGACCCACCCTGTGGTGCCCTCCAAATTTGGGTCTCACTCCCTAATTTTTCTTACTGTGTCTTTGCACAATTTTGGGGCTGGGTCGTGTGGCTCCACTAGCAGGTCCAACTACCTGCGCACCTCCGCCACTGAAGTCACCACCCGAGCTTACCATGCTCCTTGCGACTACCCTAAATCGGGGAAGGCCCCTCCTGGCTCTCTCACCCCTCTGATGCCCTCTCTGGCATTGGGCTACCCGGGTCCTTCTCCTGGATCCTCGGGCCCCACTGAACACTACTCTGACTGGCTCCCAGAGCCTACCTGCGGCCTCACCTGGCCGACAACCTACCAGTGGCGGAGTGCCCCAATAACCATACGCACCAACAAAGCCCATACGCCCAGCCATTTCCACAGACTCATGCACCCATCCAGGAAATACCTTGCTACTACCTGCACCACAGGTGTCAATATCCAACAATTTACCTAGACCCTCTACCGAACTTTAAACTACCCTCCCCGGGTATTCGTGAAGGGGTCCATATCTCCCCCATTCACTCCTTCGCACCATGCACTCCACACCACTCACTCCACACACCAAGCTCTCTTGCACACCTCTTGTGCTCACATTCCTCTTTCCATACACTCCAACACAACTCCACTTGTCCTCAATGCACCACTTATACACTACTACATACACACAGCATCATCTAACTAGCTACTTTTACCCCTAATACTCATGCTTTCCCGTCTTCCTTTACACTAAGCACTTCCCTCGTCATTATCATCCATCTAATCTCTCTACATCCCCTCTACCTGTACAAATGTCACTACTTAAATCTTGTGTCTCCTATTGTCATCTCTAAATCCCTAACAATATCCTAGCCCGCCCTAGGCTAGTTTACACTGCCATCCCCATAATCTAGCACTCATGTGCCCCCAAAAAGAATGGTAAAGCTACCATTCGCCAACACTATGGCTAACTGTCCACTACTCTCGAGCCTCTCGGTGCGGCAATACATTTTCGTCATCACAGCTCGGCTTCGAAAAGCCGAGCAATGCATGCGGGTGGTTGGTCTCCTGTTGGTTGGGTCCGTCCGGCATTTTCGATTCTGGGGAGGAGGCATACTTGGGCCAAGGTTCCAGGCGCCATCCCTGCGCGGAGCCTTTCGGTCCCCGGCACGATGGCCCAGCCTCCCCCGGTAGGAGCACCGCGCCCGCCAGGGGGCGAAGGTCCGACCTCCCCTTCCTCCTCTCGAACCGTGCCGAATGCCTTTCCCGCCAAGACGCGGCACCGACCATACAGGGCGGGGCCCGGCACGAAACATGCACGGCGTTCCTTGCGAGACCGCCGCGGCAACGATCCCCGTAGCACACAAAGCACCCGACTCACCGAGGGCTCGCGTCGGCTATCCGTCGCACTACGCGCTAACCCCCCGGTCTGGGTCGATGCTTGAGCCGCATTCTCACACCCACATGCACGGCGTTCCTTGCGAGACCGCCGCGGCAACGATCCCCGCAGCACACAAAGCACCCGACTCACCGAGGGCTCGCGTCGGCTATCCGTTGCACTACGCGCTAACCCCCCGGTCTGGGTCGATGCTTGAGCCGCATTCTCACACCCACACGCGACCCGTTCCACTCTCGCACATCGAGGCGCTCCCATACACTCCATTACTGCACTCTCCTGTGCACACTATTCTCTCACACACTCAGGTGCACACCACTCAGGCGCACTCACGCCGTTCGCACACTCCATCATCACATACCCTTGCACACATCCTGGCGCATTCATACTACTCACGCACTCAGTTACACACTTTTTCTTCGCACACCCTCGCGTACACTCCTTTGTTACACACTCAGTAAAAACCACGGGTGTGCACTCTCTGGGTACACACCCACTCAGCGCACACTTACACACGGGTGTGCACTCTCTTGTTGCACACCCAATCACGTGCTCTGGTGTGCACTCCCGCACACTATCCTCAACACGCTCTGGGGTGCATTCTCGCACACTCTCCTCGACACACTCTGGTGTGCATCCACTCTCACTCTCGGCCATCGCACACTCTGTGTCACACTCTTCACACATACACCGTTGTGCATTCGTTCTCACTCTCGGTAACACAATCTCCCATTACACACTCGCGCTTCGGTGCCGTTCGCACACGCGCGCCATTCACCTTCACACATCGCACCACGGACCTTCCACGAGCGCCCGGGTTACGTCTCGATCCCAAGCGAGCCAAAAATATTTTCGCGCCAAACATTTTCGCGCCATACACGCTCCTACTCACCTTCGGGACCTTTTTCCGCAGCAGCACCTGCAAACTTCCATTGGGGTTAGGCAGCACGACATCACAATGCGAACACGGACTTTGCACATATTCCATTTCTTTCTCTGGCAATTCAATTTCGACCTCTGCCGTCTCTTCAACCCCAATTTCAATTATAATTTCTTTTTCTTTATTAAGCTCGACGACCGCTGGCGCGCATAAAATGTTATTTTCCAGTTCGGCGACCGTTGGCTTTTCCATACCCCGAGTCGCGATTTCTACCCCGGTCAACTTAACTGCGTTCTGCTCTACCCCGCTCTCCACGTGCTTCTCACATCGCGTTACCCAGTCACGTACCAATGCGACTCTCCCGCTCGATCTGTGCCTTATGTCCTCCCCCATTTTTTTATTAACTCCCCTCAGATGTCCATTTTGCTTTCCAGCTCGTTTTTCACCTCTTCCAATTGATCCCCCATTTGTTTTATGTCCCGGGCGGATTTGTCCCCCATTTCCTTCAATTGGCCCCCCGTTTTGTTTTCCAACCCTTTTATTTCCCGGGTGGATTTGTCGCTCTGAGCATCCATTTTTTTTCTTGGATGTCCATTTTCCCATTTAATTTATTTATGTCATTTTTTTGGACACCCATCATTTCTTTCATTTCCCGGGTTTCGTTTTTTATTTCCTTCATTTCTTCGGTGGATTTATCACTCATTTTTAAAATTTCTTTCATGAATTGTGCCATGACGAATTGCACATACCCTGGCACCGTGGGCTCGGCCCTCGCCGCCACGTGCGAGGCGCCGCCATTTTCTACTCCTGCTACCGGCCCCTCATCAATGTCCTCCTCTATTTCTCCCAATTCTTCCCGGGAGTCCTGGGTTATTAGTTCTTCTATCTCCTCATCTTCTACCCCCCCCGACATCCGACCGTCTTGGCTAGCCATGGCACGAATTTAATTTGGATGTTACAAAACTAAATTTCGGTCGCTCGTAATTTGAGTGCGTTAAGCGCACTTCGGGTCCCAATCCAAACTCCTGACACCAATTGTTGTGGATCTCGACGCCGGCCTTCTCCCCTTACCAAGGGGGCATTAGTCCCCTTGTCTTTGACTGGCCGACGGGACCCGGGACCTATGACGTCCTTCCCGGACAGCACGAAATAGGGTGTTAGGACGAGAATCGCTATTACATAATTACTCGCGCTGCCCTGAAACGAGGAAATAAGCCCCGCACGAATCACGCGTGTTGAGACGCCGAGCGGTGCGTACACACGATCCGTGCCGTTTAGTTGGTGACCCCGGTTCTAGCGATCTTGTTCGTACCACGCTTAGCCAATGGAGAAATCACAAAGGCGATCGAATTGGGAAGAAAGGAATAACAAGATTTATTTACACTATACAGGGATTCCAGAAAAAGGGAACACAGTGCAGCCTTAAAACAGTCTTAACTTAATCCCCAGGACAAACGGGCCCGTCTCACACACAGACACACTCACACGGGGCTTGCAGCTGCAGGATGATGTTCACCACGTCCAGGGATGGCTCTCGTGCAGCTCCCTCTGGTCTCCGGTTCGTCCCGTGCAGATGGTAAGTAGAGGGGCAGGAGCTCTCCGCGAGTTGTTGGGCGCACAAGGGTTAATACGGGGCGATTTGGTAGGGAGCGGACTTCGGCGGTTAGCGGCGATCACTGGCGGCTATTGCCGCGTTTACGCGCGTGGCTGAGGTAGGCGCTATTTGCCACCGGCGCGTCTGGTTGCCGTTCTTTCGGAGCGTACGTTATACTTGAGATATAGTGCAATGCCTCCAAAGTGAGCACTGCGAATCAAGTTCTCCAAAGTCCTCTTGATCAACAAGTCCTCTCACGTGCGCTCTCCCCTTGCGAGTCCTCTCGTGCAAACCAGTCCTTCGCTCTAGTCCCGTTCAAGTCCTTCGCTTCAGTCCTTTCAAGGGCTTTGTGCAATCACTTATATAGGCACGCCCCGTGAACCTTCTAGCACTTACCAGACGCGCCTTACCACGCCCTGTCATGCCATGCCATTAGAGCCCTGGTTGGCTGGTGGCTCTTATCGTCATCGCCTCTGACGCGCTGCCTTGACGCCGCCCCACCCCGACCATCCTTCTTAGGCCTACCTTGTGTTACTCGACTAGTGAGCGAGCAAAGGGCAGCAAATGCTGCGGGCAGCCAAAGCGTAACAAATGCTGCGGGCAGCCAAAGCGTAACAAATTGAGTGGGTCAGCCAAATGGGGCACGGGATCAATTATGCCCATAGAGGTGGAATTGGAGGGTGGACGCAAAATGAACAGGACCTAAACTCATGTCTTTACACAACGCAGATATTACTCGGGGAAACGGCCTATACTTACACATACTATTAACATAACTAATACTACAAGGTGGCCTACGTGTTGCTCGTGGACTAACTATGGGCGGCAACCCTTTAACCTTTAATGATCAATATGTGCAAATCTCAAAACCGTAGCACTGCCCCCCTCCCTTGCCATACTCGTCCCCGAGTCGGACTCACACCGGTGAGAACGACCGGTTTTGAGAAAGGTTCGGGACTACTCTTTAAATTATGTGTGATACTTAGATGTGGTTTCCCTCTACATTTAATCTAACACCCTGTATGCGACAGTTTTACAACACTAGATATGTCCCACCTACTGCGTTGTGTACTAACTAACAGACTCACACCCACAGTTAACCGAATTGCGGAATTAATTCTCAAACTAAACATAAAGCCGGTGGGGAGCATGTTATTTACAACACTAAACTAATTATTTACATCTCTATAACCCAGGACCTGTTCTTTTGTGGGAAAGAAAATTTGGAGGAGAGAAAACAACAATGCAATGCACCAATGCACCAATACACCAATACACAAAGAGATCACATTTCAAATGCCATATTAAATGTTACATTTGCTGCTTGGCTGCTGCTTGGCTGCATCTTCTTGCTTCCTGCTTCGTCTTCGGTGTGCCATAATAAAAACTTGCAGGTCTTCTTTACTGACACACCAAAATAAAATGTACAAACCGTGTTCATTTTTATCTGCCAGCAGGGTCAATCTTAGGTGGTCCGACTGCGTGACATCGACGCCACTTAGAACCAGTGGTCCGCAGGTGCAAGGTAACGTTTGCAGCAAATGTCTGCTCCAGCAAAGATGCCAGGCCACAGAACGTGTGGTCCATAAGGTGTATTGGTGCAGCAACAGGTAGCAGTGGCACCGCTCAGGTGGCTGCTCAAGTGCCGCACCAGGTGCAGCTGCACAGTTCAGGGTCCCTGCACAATCCCCTCCAAAATGGGTCCATGGTGGAGAGGAAGACAAAGCACAGTTAGCGGAGGCAAGGGCGCAAGGGTACACACAAACACAAGGCAATGCAACATGAGGGGCGCGGTAGAGCGAGCAGAGAAAGCTCGTCCCTAAGCGTTCGTACCCGCCCCCCCCCCCCCCCCCCATGTCAGCCTACACTACCCTTGCCCTTCCTTGTATTTACACTTTACAAATTCGTCACTACGTCTTGTCTCCCATATCCCCCTCTACTCCAAATTTGTCGTCCAATCCCTCCCAAGAAGGAAGAGATGGAATTACACACAATGTCACTCTCACGTCATGATGCGTCTTTACCATCCAAATAGTTCACAAAGCCTGGTGCGGAGTTCCGTCTCCCTTGGTGAGTGGATGTGGATGGTGCGAAGAGATTCCTCATCCTAACTATACTCTAATAACATTAACTCAGTTACACTACCCGGGGTCTTGCCCTGCCAATTCAATTGGCCATCGTTACACTATGTGGTTCTAAAAACCAATTCCCATTGACCCACCCTGTGGTGCCCTCCAAATTTGGGTCTCACTCCCTAATTTTTCTTACTGTGTCTTTGCACAATTTCGGAGCTGGGTCGTGTGGCTCCACTAGCAGGTCCAACTACCTGCGCACCTCCGCCACTGAAGTCACCACCCGAGCTTACCATGCTCCTTGCGACTACCCTAAATCGGGGAAGGCCCCTCCTGGCTCTCTCACCCCTCTGATGCCCTCTCTGGCATTGGGCTACCCGGGTCCTTCTCCTGGATCCTCGGGCCCCACTGAACACTACTCTGACTGGCTCCCAGAGCCTACCTGCGGCCTCACCTGGCCGACAAACTACCAGTGGCGGAGTGCCCCAATAACCATACGCACCAACAAAGCCCATACGCCCAGCCATTTCCACAGACTCATGCACCCATCCAGGAAATACCTTGCTACTACCTGCACCACAGGTGTCAATATCCAACAATTTACCTAGACCCTCTACCGAACTTTAAACTACCCTCCCCGGGTATTCGTGAAGGGGTCCATATCTCCCCCATTCACTCCTTCGCACCATGCACTCCACACCACTCACTCCACACACCAAGCTCTCTTGCACACCTCTTGTGCTCACATTCCTCTTTCCATACACTCCAACACAACTCCACTTGTCCTCAATACACCACTTATACACTACTACATACACACAGCATCATCTAACTAGCTACTTTTACCCCTAATACTCATGCTTTCCCGTCTTCCTTTACACTAAGCACTTCCCTCGTCATTATCATCCATCTAATCTCTCTACATCCCCTCTACCTGTACAAATGTCACTACTTAAATCTTGTGTCTCCTATTGTCATCTCTAAATCCCTAACAATATCCTAGCCCGCCCTAGGCTAGTTTACACTGCCATCCCCATAATCTAGCACTCATGTGCCCCCAAAAAGAATGGTAAAGCTACCATTCGCCAACACTATGGCTAACTGTCCACTACTCTCGAGCCTCTCGGTGCGGCAATACATTTTCGTCATCACAGCTCGGCTTCGAAAAGCTGAGCAATGCATGCGGGTGGTTGGTCTCCTGTTGGTTGGGTCCGTCCGGCATTTTCGATTCTGGGGAGGAGGCATACTTGGGCCAAGGTTCCAGGCGCCATCCCTGCGCGGAGCCTTTCGGTCCCCGGCACGATGGCCCAGCCTCCCCCGGTAGGAGCACCGCGCCCGCCAGGGGGCGAAGGTCCGACCTCTCCTTCCTCCCCTCGAACCGTGCCGAATGCCTTTCCCGCCAAGACGCGGCACCGACCATACAGGGCGGGGCCCGGCACGAAACATGCACGGCGTTCCTTGCGAGACCGCCGCGGCAACGATCCCCGTAGCACACAAAGCACCCGACTCACCGAGGGCTCGCGTCGGCTATCCGTCGCACTACGCGCTAACCCCCCGGTCTGGGTCGATGCTTGAGCCGCATTCTCACACCCACATGCACGGCGTTCCTTGCGAGACCGCCGCGGCAACGATCCCCGCAGCACACAAAGCACCCGACTCACCGAGGGCTCGCGTCGGCTATCCGTTGCACTACGCGCTAACCCCCCGGTCTGGGTCGATGCTTGAGCCGCATTCTCACACCCACACGCGACCCGTTCCACTCTCGCACATCGAGGCGCTCCCATACACTCCATTACTGCACTCTCCTGTGCACACTATTCTCTCACACACTTAGGTGCACACCACTCAGGCGCACTCACGCCGTTCGCACACTCCATCATCACATACCCTTGCACACATCCTGGCACATTCATACTACTCACGCACTCAGTTACACACTTTTTCATCGCACACCCTCGCGTACACTCCTTTGTTACACACTCAGTAAAAACCACGGGTGTGCACTCTCTGGGTACACACCCACTCAGCGCACACTTACACACGGGTGTGCACTCTCTTGTTGCACACCCAATCACGTGCTCTGGTGTGCACTCCCGCACACTCTCCTCAACACGCTCTGGGGTGCATTCTCGCACACTCTCCTCGACACACTCTGGTGTGCATCCACTCTCACTCTCGGCCATCGCACACTCTGTGTCACACTCTTCACACATACACCGTTGTGCATTCGTTCTCACTCTCGGTAACACAATCTCCCATTACACACTCGCGCTTCGGTGCCGTTCGCACACGCGCGCCATTCACCTTCACACATCGCACCACGGACCTTCCACGAGCGCCCGGGTTACGTCTCGATCCCAAGCGAGCCAAAAATATTTTCGCGCCAAACATTTTCGCGCCATACACGCTCCTACTCACCTTCGGGACCTTTTTCCGCAGCAGCACCTGCAAACTTCCATTGGGGTTAGGCAGCACGACATCACAATGCGAACACGGACTTTGCACATATTCCATTTCTTTCTCTGGCAATTCAATTTCTACCTCTGCCGTCTCTTCAACCCCAATTTCAATTATAATTTCTTTTTCTTTATTAAGCTCGACGACCGCTGGCGCACATAAAATGTTATTTTCCAGTTCGGCGACCGTTGGCTTTTCCATACCCCGAGTCGCGATTTCTACCCCGGTCAACTTAACTGCGTTCTGCTCTACCCCGCTCTCCACATGCTTCTCACATCGCGTTACCCAGTCACGTACCAATGCGACTCTCCCGCTCGACCTGTGCCTTATGTCCTCCCCCATTTTTTTATTAACTCCCCTCGGATGTCCATTTTGCTTTCCAGCTCGTTTTTCACCTCTTCCAATTGATCCCCCATTTGTTTTATGTCCCGGGCGGATTTGTCCCCCATTTCCTTCAATTGGCCCCCCGTTTTGTTTTCCAACCCTTTTATTTCCCGGGTGGATTTGTCGCTCTGAGCATCCATTTTTTTTTCTTGGATGTCCATTTTCCCATTTAATTTATTTATGTCATTTTTTTGGACACCCATCATTTCTTTCATTTCCCGGGTTTCGTTTTTTATTTCCTTCATTTCTTCGGTGGATTTATCACTCATTTTTAAAATTTCTTTCATGAATTGTGCCATGACGAATTGCACATACCCTGGCACCGTGGGCTCGGCCCTCGCCGCCACGTGCGAGGCGCCGCCATTTTCTACTCCTGCTACCGGCCCCTCATCAATGTCCTCCTCTATTTCTCCCAATTCTTCCCAGGAGTCCTGGGTTATTAGTTCTTCTATCTCCTCATCTTCTACCCCCCCCGACATCCGACCGTCTTGGCTAGCCATGGCACGAATTTAATTTGGATGTTACAAAACTAAATTTCGGTCGCTCGTAATTTGAGTGCGTTAAGCGCACTTCGGGTCCCAATCCAAACTCCTGACACCAATTGTTGTGGATCTCGACGCCGGCCTTCTCCCCTTACCAAGGGGGCATTAGTCCCCTTGTCTTTGACTGGCCGACGGGACCCGGGACCTATGACGTCCTTCCCGGACAGCACGAAATAGGGTGTTAGGACGAGAATCGCTATTACCTAATTACTCGCGCTGCCCTGAAACGAGGAAATAAGCCCCGCACGAATCACGCGTGTTGAGACGCCGAGCGGTGCGTACACACGATCCGTGCCGTTTAGTTGGTGACCCCGGTTCTAGCGATCTTGTTCGTACCACGCTTAGCCAATGGAGAAATCACAAAGGCGATCGAATTGGGAAGAAAGGAATAACAAGATTTATTTACACTATACAGGGATTCCAGAAAAAGGGAACACAGTGCAGCCTTAAAACAGTCTTAACTTAATCCCCAGGACAAACGGGCCCGTCTCACACACAGACACACTCACACGGGGCTTGCAGCTGCAGGATGATGTTCACCACGTCCAGGGATGGCTCTTGTGCAGCTCCCTCCGGTCTCCGGTTCGTCCCGTGCAGATGGTAAGTAGAGGGGCAGGAGCTCTCCGCGTGTCGTTGGGCGCACAAGGGTTAATACGGGGCGATTTGGTAGGGAGCGGACTTCGGCGGTTAGCGGCGATCACTGGTGGCTATTGCCGCGTTTACTCGCGTGGCTGAGGTAGGCGCTATTTGCCACCGGCGCGTCTGGTTGTCTTTCCTTTGGCGCGTACGTTATACTTGAGATATAGTGCAATGCCTCCAAAGCGAGCGCTGCGAATCAAGTTCTCCAAAGTCCTCTTGATCAACAAGTCCTCTCACGTGCGCTCTCCCATTGCGAGTCCTCTCGTGCAAACCAGTCCTTCGCTTCAGTCCCGTTCACCACTGCCGTTCAAGTCCTTCACTTCAGTCCTTCTCTGCGAGTCCTTTCAAGGGCTTTGTGCAATCACTTATATAGGCACGCCCCGCCAACCTTCTAGCACTTACCAGACGCGCCTTACCAGGCCCTGTCACGCCATGCCGTTAGAGCCCTGGTTGGCTGGTGGCTCTTACCGTCATCGCCTCTGACGCGCATCCTTGACGCCGCCCCACCCCGACCCCGCGCTCCTCCTTCTTAGGCCTACCTCATGTCACTCGACTAGTGAGCGAGCAAAGGGCAGCAAATGCTGCGGGCAGCCAAAGTGTAACAAATGCTGCGGGCAGCCAAAGCGTAACAAATTGAGTGGGTCAGCCAAATGGGGTGCGGGATCAATTATGCCCATAGAGGTGGAATTGGAGGGTGGACGCAAAATGAACAGGACCTAAACTCATGTCTTTACACAACGCAGATATTACTAAGGGAAATGGCCTATACTTCCACATACTATGACATAACTAATACTACAATGTGGCCTACTTGTTGCTCGTGGACTAACTATGGGGGGCAACCCTTTAACCCTTAATGATCAATATGTGCAAATCTCAAAACCGTAGCAATATGTTCATATATAATATGTTCATCACGTTTCTGAGTTAAGTGTGATGCCAATCAGGAAGAGGAAGAAGCCGTAATACCAACTTCGTACACTTCCGGAATTATTCGATTTATTTGTATTCAAATGTCTGCTGATTGTTTTGTATTTATTTATGAGAATGTGTACTTGTATATAACTGTCATTAATTTAAAAGGGCTTCAGCACTATCGAGCGATTTTTTTTTTGTACTCCATAAAAACGTTTTTTTTTTTTTCATAATTCCCCCCCCCCCCCCCCCCTAAAACATTCCCAGGCATTCAATGATGAACCTACCATCTCTGAGAAAAATGGAGACACAGAGAGACAGACAGACAGACAGACACACACACACCAACATCTCTCTTACAACAACACAACATGCATTTTAAGGCCATTTTCCCTGCTGGAGTGGGGGTTAGCCTTGCGCACCCCATGACAATCTTCTCCATTTTGCCCTATTTTCTGCATCTCTCCTTGTTAACCCCCTTGCCCGCATTTCTTCTTCCACCATCTTTAGCCAAGTCTTTCTCGGTCTTCCCCGTCCTCTACTTCCTTCTACATTCATTTCCATTACTCTTCTCAACCAGTCACTTTCATCCTTCCTCAACACATGACCAAACCATCTCACCCTGTTCCTCTTCACAGCATCAATCACAGGCTCTATTCCCATCATCTTTCACAATTCATCATTTGTCTTCCTCTCTCTCTCAACGATACTCCACACATCCACCGAACCATTCGCATTTCCACCCTTTCCAGCCTTCTTTGCTGCTCTACGTTCATTATCCATGTCTCGCTCCCATAAATCATAACACTTCTCACACATGCAGCATACACCTTTCCCTTCAGCTTCAACGACACTCCCCTCCTCATCAGCACGCCACTCAGTTCCCGAAACTTCTTCCATGCACATCTCACTCTAGCAACCGTTGCCGAGTCTGATCCACATTCTCCATGCAGCATGTCTCCGAGGTAGCAAAATGTTTTCACACCTTCAAGCTTCATGCCGTTAACCAAGATCCAACTCAACATTTCCTCCATCTGCAGCTCCCTCTGTGCACACCTTACACTTGAATGTAGCTGCCACACTGGTTAATGACCCTCTCAGACCACTACATTTTTGATGAACCCACTCAGCGCACATTGTACATTGAATGGAGTTCACTCCGACACCCTTCCTGCACACAGCACAGGGCCACTTCCCAGTTCTTTCCACCTCACCACATGCTTTACCACTTGCCATCACCTTTGTCTTTCCGATATTCACCTTCAGACCTTTTGTCTCCATACATTCCTTCCACTTGTTCATCCTTTCCTTCAGTCCATCCATACTCTCCGCAATAAATACCAGATCATCTGCATACAACAACTCCCACGGTAAACCCTCCTTTACGTTCTGAGCCAGCACCTCCATCACAGCTACAAATAGTAGTGGACTTAGTACCGACCCCTGATGCACTCCCACCTTCACCTCAAACTCACCACTGTTCCCGTCCTTCGTCTTTACAGCTGTGCGCGCTCTTTTGTACATTGCCATCACTACTCTGATCAACCATTCCTCCACTCCTATCTTCCTCAATGCCCATGTCAATACTTCGCGTGGAACCCTATCGAATGCTTTCTCCAGATCAACAAACCCAAGAAACAACTTCTTCCTCTTCTCCATGTACTTCTCCTGCAACTGCCTCACAATGAAGAGCACGTCTGTCGTTCCTCTTCCTGGCATAAATCCAAACTGCATTTCGTCGATCTTCACCTTCTTCCTTATCCTCCTTTCCAATACCTTCACATTCCATGCTCCAATAACTTTATCGCTCGGTACGAGCCACACTCCAGAGGGTCACCTTTCCTCTTGTATAGAGATGTACCAACATCTCTCTTATATAGTAGATATACACACACACAGTATATACACACATATACAGTATGTACACACATATACAGTATATACACACACACAGTACATACACATATACAGTATATACACACACAGTACATGCACACATGCACATATACAGTATATACACACACAGTATATACACACATACACTGTATATACACACGCACAGTGTGTGTACACACACACAGACACACACACACACACACACACACACACACACACACACACACACACACACACACACACACACACACACACACACACACACCTCAAGTGTTTTAAGCAGTCGATTTTAAACTGCTTATAAGGAACGTCCGGCTTGGCAAGCGCTAGCTAGCTGCTTGATAACTAAACACCCCATGACGTACATGGTGTGGACTTGGACAGGACATCGATCATTAGGCCGCCGGGGCCTTCCGAATGTCATTCCATTAACCTAAAAAGTAAAAAGCACTCAGTGAGACGTTTCAGGCATGGGTGGGGGTGGGGGTGGGGGTGTAGGAAATCAGTTGTGCTCCATGCAGGTAACTAACTCCTCGTTTGAACCACAAACGAAGCCATTGAGCAGTGCCATTCAAACCACATCACAAGGATCCGTCTACGTATTACGTAAGCACTGAGGGGAGGGGTGTGAGGTCGAATGTATGCAAATACGTCACACCGAATGGAAAGGGGAGGGACACATGTGCATCACGTTGGCGAGGAACAAACACGTGTGCTACGTAAAAACCGCCATATTGAAAATGGAAGCGCTCCACGAATTACCAAAATGAGTCAGGACAAAATCACCCACCTCGTTAACTAAGGTGTTTGTGCAGGTATGATGGCGAAATGACATGTTCTCTGCTCTGGTCTATAACTGCTCGAGCAGCCTCTTGAAGGGACACAGTTTGTCGAATTTTCTTTATACTTACACCTTGCACGTTCCTATTGTTGCTCACTATTATTATTAATGTAAGAAAGTCAAGTGGACAGAGAAGAAAGGTTTATTAAAAATGTGATACGTGCCACGTGTGAGCCACATGGGGCAAGGGGAGGAGCAACGCCTACTGCTTCCGATGACGTCACGTAAAGCTGCACCACGTGATTCGCTTGTAAATTCGAAACTGGAGAAGATTCCCCGAAATTCGGCATCGCTTCCAATGATACGTGTCATATAAACGAACATTTTTTCTCCGATTCGAATAGTGATCGCCGAACGTGTCACAGATGATTAAAAAAGGACGCGAATCGGCGTCTCGTCGCTGAGGTCACGTGCTTGGCTTCCCGCGCTTCTTACGTCACGGGTGATCTCGCGGTCGAACCGTTTGGTCTCCCGGTTCCGGCCATCGCCGGGCAGGGCTGCGGCGGCGAGGAATCGGGCCCTGGGACGACGGACGGCGACAGAGAGCGAGCGGAATGTCGGACTTGCGTCTGGGCATTGTACGCCTGGGACGCGTGGCTGGAAAGGTAAGGCCTCAGGCGGCGCCATGTGGTCACAATGTCCGAGACCCTGTGTTATTATATTACTATTAGCGGTGAACTCGTGAAGTAAAGATCAACCGAACGGGATTGTCAACATCCTTTACTTTCCTCTCATTTTGTGGTGTTTCAAAATTGTGATCGTTTCCGCATCGATCGCCGGGGATGTCGGAGCGGACGAGGCCGGGGATGTCGGAGCGGACAAGGCCGGGGATGTCGGAGCGGACAAGGCCGGGGATGTCGGAGCGGACAAGGCCGGGGATGTCGGAGCGGACAAGGCCGGGGATGTCGGAGCGGACAAGGCCGGGGATGTCGGAGCGGACAAGGCCGGGGATGTCGGAGCGGACAAGGCCGGGGATGTCGGAGCGGACAAGGCCGGGGAACTCGGGGGGCACACCGCCGGGGAACTCGGGGGGCACACCGCCGGGGAACTCGGGGGGCACACCGCCGGGGAACTCGGGGGGCACACCGCCGGGGAACTCGGGGGGCACACCGCCGGGGAACTCGGGGGGCACACCGCCGGGGAACTCGGAGGGCACACCGCCGGGGAACTCGGGGGGCACACCGCCGGGGAACTCGGGGGGCACACCGCCGGGGAACTCGGAGGGCACACCGCCGGGGAACTCGGAGGGCACACCGCCGGGGAACTCGGGGGGCACACCGCCGGGGAACTCGGGGGGCACACCGCCGGGGAACTCGGAGGGCACACCGCCGGGGAACTCGGGGGGCACACCGCCGGGGAACTCGGGGGGCACACCGCCGGGGAACTCGGGGGGCACACCGCCGGGGAACTCGGGGGGCACACCGCCGGGGAACTCGGGGGGCACACCGCCGGGGAACTCGGAGGGCACACCGCCGGGGAACTCGGAGGGCACACCGCCGGGGAACTCGGGGGGCACACCGCCGGGGAACTCGGGGGGCACACCGCCGGGGAACTCTGGGGGCACACCGCCGGGGAACTCTGGGGGCACACCGCCGGGGAACTCGGGGGGCACACCGCCGGGGAACTCGGGGGGGCACACCGCCGGGGAACTCGGGGGGCACACCGCCGGGGAACTCGGGGGGCACACCGCCGGGGAACTCGGGGGGCACACCGCCGGGGAACTCGGGGGGCACACCGCCGGGGAACTCGGGGGGCACACCGCCGGGGAACTCGGGGGGCACACCGCCGGGGAACTCGGGGGGCACACCAGGGAACTTGAGGGGGGGGGGCTCTTCGAGCAGAGTCTGCCAGATCTGTGTTTTTCACAACCATAGTTACTGTTGCCATACCCAATGAGGTATCTTCGTGTTTTGCAGACCAAGTATACTCTGATCGACGAGAGAGACATTTCCTTGGTGGAGCGATACGCTTTTGAGGTGAGTAGTAATAGTTGGCAAAGTTAACTGACAAACACGTGTAATATATTTACCCTGCACACGTAGTGCAAAGCGGGGTTAAGCAATTGATTCACTGTCTATCTATACTACAGACGTCGGTCCATGATCGAGGTACTCCATCATTTCAATTTAATTATATATATTTGAGCACAGTAGAACACGAACCTGCAGTTTCGGAGTACTTTGGCTCTGAATTTGGCAAATTGTATGATATCTCGTCCCGAGCACTTGTCCGCACTCCACCCGAGCACTCGTCCACACTCGCGGTAAAGCATTTGCTTCAGTCTGTCTGTCTGTGTGGCAGTGAAACAAAGTTTAAAATCATTTTTTGTCAACGATTTTCAAAAAAAAAAATTCACACAGAAATTTCACAATCAATGAAAATCGATCATTTTTCACATTTGCCGCTCGTGCTCTCAGGGTGCGGGGATATTGAGACTCTTCTTCTTTTTCCAATAACGTTCCATCTCTCTTTGCTTATGACTGCGTGGGGCTGAGGTGTTCTGTGAACTCTAGTTTGTTTAAACTGTTCGTGTTAACTGCAAGTTTGTCCACCTGTTAAACACCTTTTCTTGGAGCCCCGACGTGGGCCTACAAGTTTGCTTTGACAAACGATGGATTTATGATCCACAGGCGAAGATGGAGATAGACGCCGACGGTAATGGTGCACGGATCTTTGCTCACGTGTTTGATCCCTTTTCGGGCCGGGGTTCGGGATGCTGGCTTCACGACCTCCTCTGGTACGTAATTATTGGGCCATCGTTTGTCATGATATTCACTTGATGTTTGTAAAAGCGAGTCCTAAGTGTTGTTAAGCTAACATCTGCTCCATCACCTGTGTGGGTACATCATGGATTTGTAATGCCATCTCAAATGGGCAGCAGGTGGAATTGCTACCTTTTTTGGATAAACCGGTTGAAAGTTTCCAATTAATAGATTGCGTTTATGTTAAAATACCGCCAGTGCCATCACCAAATCCAGAAATGACCGAATCTGCGCCCAAGTTCATTGCCATGTGAACGGACGAGCAGAATTTTGGATTTCTGAGCATTGATGTGGATATTTTATCGAGCAAAGAATTCTGGGATTTGTCACGATGATTACATTGATCGTGAGTGCCACAAATCCTCCATTATAGTCTATCCCATGATGGATGGGTAAACGGCGGGAGTAACTATGACTTACAGTCACCGCCGGGGATATCGCCTGCTGCCGTGCACGCTTCTGCCTGCACGGCAGCAGAAGAGCTGAAATACCTGGGGATCAAGTTCCTCCTCAGGGGAATTGCCCCTACATATGGGGCGTCCCTTCAGTAGGGGCTTGTAAACATCAGGCGAGCGCCTTTAAAGCCGCAACAGCGGATGGCTATGCTGCGGGAGAATCTGCTGCGCAAGCTCCAGCATGAGCCATGAGCTTGTGCTGGGTCTAGCCTGGACAGGTACGCTCCGCAGGTTCGATCGAGAAGTGCGCCACCGTGTGCGGCTCTGGCTAAGACTACCGAGGGACACTCCGGTGTCTTTCTTTCATGCCAGGGCCGCATATTGTGGGCTGGGTTTGACCCAGTTTCGCACCAAGATTCCAATTCTGCGTGAGCGTAGACTGCGAGGGTTAGAGTGCTCAGATAGCCCCTATTTGAAAGGCATCTTCCGGACAAGCGTGGGGGACTGGATAAGACTCCGTAACACGTGTAGCCTGCATTACGGGGGTGAGCATCCAAGGTCTGTCAAACAGGTGGATGCTCTCACGGCCTGGCTGTTGCACGCGACAGTCGATGGCGTGGCCTGGCTGAGGCGAGTCGAGTTCCCCAGCTTCAGGGCTGGGTGCTCAACCAGACTTGTCTTCAGTCGGGCAGAGCATACATTGAGTCGGTGAAGGTGCGGGGCAATTTGCTCCCCACTGGGATCCCGCTCGAACCGCAGCAGGCCTTTGGATGCTCAGAGCAGGTGGTGTGATGCGGGTTGCCGTGCGAAGGAGACTCTGTCCCATGTCTCCCAGGCGTGCATCCGTACTCACGTTGTTAGAGTACGACGACGTATGTCGTTTGGTGTGCGGTCGGCTCCGGCAGCGTGGGTACGAGGTTCTCGCGGAACCCGGCATTCCCACTGCAAGCCGGTCTCCGGAAGCCAGATATCATCTCTGCGAAAGGTGGGGATGCTGTGGTGCTAGATGCACAAATCATGAGCGACACTCTCACACTTTCACTTGAGCATGACCGAAAGAGGCGCTATTACGATGTTGCCGATGTCCACCAGTGGGTTTGTGGCAAGCTCCGCACTCTCAACCGGCCACGTGTTTTGACCATCATGCTCAATTGGAGCAGAGTTTGGGTGCCGGAATCGGCGTCCATTCTCCGCGACCTCGGCCTTACATATGGGGACCTCCAACTGATCACAGGCAAGGTTGTGGAGAGTATCATGAAATCGTTCCGAGCCTTTAAGCTGTCCTCATTACGTTGCCCGTGGTGTAGGGTGGGCAGGTGCCCTTTGGGCGCTGTATTGTCCTAGATTTATTTTCGATTGGTGGGACAGCATTATGATTGAGATTTTGGTTGAAGTTTCTTTTTCCATTTTGATTATTTTTCACTTGTCCCAGATCCCTCAAGATTTTTCAGGGATGCACTGCCCTGGAAGTACCAGGGCGCCTTTGAGAGCTGTGTGCCCCAGAAAATATTTTTCTTTTCAGGAGGGGCTTGTTTTGATTTGGGTCTTTTGGTCGAAGTTTCTTTCTGCATTTTCGGTATTATTTTCTTGTGCCCCAGATCCCCTAATGGTTTGGGTGTGCGGCCCCACAGGGAGGCAAGGGCTGACAGACCTGCCCACGGTGATGGCGCGGACGGATGGTGGAGTCCACACCTAAAACGGAAAAAGTAAATGATGCGAACTGAAAGCTCCTTGACCTATCGGTAGCCAAATGCCTCATCATCTAACTAGTGACGTGCATGAATGGATGAACGAGATTCCCACTGTCCCTATCTACTATCCAGCGAAACCACAGCCAAGGGGGCGGGCTTGGCGGAATCGGCGGGGAAAGAAGACACTTTTGAGCTCGACTCTAGCCCGACTCTGTCGGAAACACCATCCTCCCTTACTCCATCAGTCCCCAATTGGCTGTGCCTTTGAATTTTGTCAAACATACAAATGGCACAAACCACTTAATAAACTAAAAAAGAAGAATATCCTCCACCAATCTTGAAGCCCTTTTTCTGCTCATCCAATTGGAGTCCCATGTTGCATTAAAATAAGAACACTGATACACTTGATCTGTTTGAAGCTGTCTGGCCTGGGCTTGAATCTCAGCCCAGATATGAACTGTCATCCCGGTGTTTCACAAGCAGGGTGATTCATTCAATGTGTGTGCCCTCCCTCGGATGGACGTTAAACCGCGCGTTCCATCTGCCGAATTTAGTTGGTGGACGTGAAAGATGCCAATGTGTCTTTTGTGAAGAGTAAGCGAGCTATCACCAGCACCATGAACAAATTACAAATTCCTGCCCTAACCTACATGGGACACTGCATCAGCGGCACAGTAATGCTCCCAGCAATGATGAAAACCAGTAGCTGCAGTCTGCACACAAAATGAATGAATGTTCGTCTTGCTTGTAATGCATACAGTACAGGCCCTTCCACATGCCTGGTACATTAATAATAAATAGCCCCGAGTGGGGCTGACTGTCATCTCTTGAGGTTGTAGTTCAATCCTCTGCTAATTTGGGAGAACCCCACGAGAAGCCCCCTGATCCCTTGGGAGACCCCCTGATCCAAAATCGAAAAATCTAAGACCGAGTGATCCTGCGGGCTATCGGGTAGAAGTGTTTCAGAGCAACCAGTTGGTAAATAATGGACAAGTAGTGATCCAAAGGCTCAGTGGGGAAACCCCCCCTTGAAAACCGCTATGATACAAATTCGGAACATCTAAGACCGAGTGATCCTGCGGACCATTGCTTCGAAGGGCTGTATCTGTTTTCAGAGCAATTGGTTGTTAAAATAAGGGACGAGTAGGGATCCAAAGTTTGGGAGGTAACCCACATGATCCAAAATCGAACAATTGAAACGTGTGCGATTGTGCGGGATACTTTCTTGTATTCATTTGCCAACTTTAGGAACAATCAGCTGGGTGATAAATGGAAGAGTAGCAAAAATAGCAAAAAGTTAATGGACGGACAATCATCCGGCATTACCACCCATTTTACAGTTCATCTCTGATAATCGAGATGAGATGACCTAAAAAGGCAAACATGTAAAGAAGTGGTATTTAATTATTTGTTCATTTGCAGCATGCTGCGGAGTAGCGTCATTGGTAATCCAAAATGTCTGGATTAGAACCCAGGCTAGACAGCTGAAAGGTGAGTGTGTGTACCTTTAGGCCATACTGTCAGCCCATGATATTTAATTCGTTTGGAATAGTTATGCTATATTAATGTGTTCTCGGAAGAGAATGGCTAGCCACCCAGTATAACCCTTGCCAAGAAACAGCTTCAGCAGCACTGAAGCTCTGTAACAGAATATGGTACATCAGAATCGGATTACTCCTTTTTATTAGGGGCGAGCAAAAGACCCGGCGATGCCGGGTAATACGGAGTTGCTTAGTGACGGGAATATGAAGAGTGGGGGGAGAAAGAGGAGGGGAAGGGCAGATGGAAAGAGAAGAGAAGAGGAGGGGATGAGGAGAGGAGGAGTGGAGTGGAGGGGATGGAGAGGAGAGGAGGAGAAGGGGGATGGAGAGAGGAGAGGAGGGGAAGGGGGATGGAAAGAGGAAAGGAGGGGAAGGGGGATGGGGAGAGAGGAGAGGAGGGGAAGGGGGATGGAAAGAGGAAAGGAGGGGAAGGGGGATGGAGAGAGAGGAGAGGAGAGGAGGGGAAGGGGGGATGGAGAGAGGAGGGGAAGGGGGGATGGAGAGAGGAGAGGAGGGGAAGGGGGGATGGAGAGAGGAGAGGAGGGGAAGGGGGGATGGAGAGAGGAGAGGAGGGGAAGGGGGGATGAGGAGAGGAGGGGAAGGGGGGGATGAGGAGAGGAGGGGAAGGGGGGGATGAGGAGAGGAGGGGAAGGGGGGATGGAGAGAGGAGGGGAAGGGGGGATGGAGAGAGGAGAGGAGGGGAAGGGGGGATGGAGAGAGGAGAGGAGAGGAGGGGAAGGGGGGATGGAGAGAGGAGAGGAGGGGAAGGGGGGATGGAGAGAGGAGAGGAGGGGAAGGGGGGATGGAGAGAGGGGAAGGGGGGATGGAGAGAGGAGAGGAGGGGAAGGGGGGATGGAGAGAGGAGAGGAGGGGAAGGGAGGAGGGAGGGGAAAGTGTGTTGGGGGGGGGGGGGGGAGGTAGAGAGAGAGACAGACAGACAGAGAGAAAGAAAGAAAGAAAAGAGATGGAAATGAAGGGGGGGGGGGGGGAGGATCGGGAGTGGAAAGAAAGGAGAGGGATTACGAGGAGGAGAAGGGGGAGGGTGAGGTGAGTGAGGCTATTTATCTCCCTTCGTAAATTGCTATTTAGACGGGAGATTAGCTGTGCGTGTACAATAATGTTTTTGTCAGCGTTTAAGAGTAACGAGGCATGTTTTAGCAAGATACTCGTGAAGCGCCTTTCGTAAATTTGTCCCTTTGTGTTTTGTGAAATGTTGCAGTGCAGCTTTCGCCAATGAAAACGTTTAATCTTCCAATACCCAGTAACTGCCCAATAACTAAAATCGAGTTATTTCTACCAGTAACTGTTAACTGAGCGTGGTTGTTTGAGGTTCTCATAAACTGTATTTTACCTACACGGTGCAGGGAGAAGCACAGGGGTGGCGTCGCTCCAGGATTTCAGGTGGCGCATCGAAACGCAGTGTCAGTCGATAATCGCCTGGAGAATCTGGAGCTTGTGCCGCAGAACAGCCCTCTGCGACCGCCACCTGAGATGTCTCGTAAGCAGAGGTGAGAAAGAACCTTTGTGTCTTGTGCAGAACCTTTGTGTCTTGTGCTTCTTGGCACCACAATTCGGCACTCGCTTCGAGAGCCTATGCCCTCGGTAATGATCTCTGTGCTGATTCAGGGAGCAAAGCCTGTATTGGCTCGCCATCCAGCGGCTGCCCTGTGACCCTGTGGATGAGCACTTTCCGGATCTCGCCGCGCCCCGATGCTACGACGCCAACGGCGAAGCGGTTGGCCGTGCACCCGACGACAGCTGGGCCTACTACGAGTGTCATTACCCTCCCTGTTCGGCCATCGAGAGGCAGGTAGGGCCGTGTGATTTTTCACATTTGCTGTTAGACCTGTTGCGGATGCTTGCCACTTCTTGACAGTGTTCTACTGTTGATTGCAGGATTGCATTAATTTAATGTAATTGGTCGAAAGACTATGTTTAAGAAAACGTCACGGATTGTCCTTTAACATTGCTTTGTAATCCCAAAGTTTTTTGTTTTTTTTGTGATATTTTTGAGCGATCAGTGCACACGCCGTTGTTCCTCCCTCCTGTCGCAGCTCCGTGAGTTTCACATCTGTGGTCGCTGCAAGGCCGTACGATACTGTGGCTCGTCCTGCCAGCAGAGCGATTGGCCCGTGCACAAAAAGCACTGTCGCGAGAGGAAACGTCCTGCCGGCGACGAACCAGAGCCCGACCGGTGACCCCACCGAGATTAACCCATCACGCACTCTCGGACCGCAAGGCATCTTTCCCTCTTGAGTGTCGACGGGTCTTTGTTAAAGACGAGAATTTCACAAAAAATGTACAAGAAACTGTCCATGACCAAATCGAGCAACGGTATACTGTAACATAGGATCCTTTTATGAGTAATGTTCTGGAATTCTGCCTGGAGAGCAACTATCTCACTGCCACTTCATTTCCTGCCTTGTACGCCGTTCGTCCAACTTGCCTTTCCCATACAGCCCCGACACACCTATGTACACTCATCGGGGTCACCTTATACCATAGTGATCCTTAGATATTGCCCAGTGTGAGTGAAGCTAATGTGCTGAAGAACGCTGTGGACATTGCAATATTGTCGTCTGCATGACTTGTATCGGAGACTTGATTTTGATTCGTCCTTCAATGGGGGTCGCATTCACAGTAGTTCGCCACTGTTTCGACCTATGCATAGTACCCCATGTCCGATGACCTTTTGATGTTGCACCAAATTACCTTAGACAAACGATGCAGTTCAGGCCTTTGGCAATGATTGGGTAAGGATGTTTGCAATGATTGATTGATAACTTTGGCTCTTCATGGGGGTTCCCACTCTGTATGCATTTTATTCCTCATCCCTCCATTCGGTAATTTATTAACTGTACAAAAGTTTAGGATATCGTTTCTTTGTGGCCTGGTTTGGAGCTACACGGTAGATTGCAGCCTTGGCTCACTGCAGTTTTAAATGTTTGTTTTTTCAATAAAAACGAGTGAAGCATTTGATCGGATCTGCTTTACAAATCGCAAAGCATCTGCGAGGTGATGGAGCCTGCACTAGATCTGTTTGTTTGGTGGTCTTGATTTTCCCGTTGTTGAATGGCGGGGGAAATGTTACCTTTGTGTACGTACTTGTTTGCAGATGGCTGTTGATGGTCAAAATCAAAACGACTGATCCTTTCTGGAACTGGGTACTTAATAGTCACATCTCAGTCGTGTCCAAGATGGAATTACGCGGTGACAGTCTACAAACAACAACAACGCATTTTAAGGGCATTTTCCCTGCAAGAGCGGGGGTTAGCCTTGCGGTCCCCATGACAATCTTCTCCATTTTGCCCTATTTTCTGCATCTCTCCTTGTTAACCCCCTTGCCCGCATTTCTTCTTCCACCACCTTTAGCCAAGTCTTTCTCGGTCTTCCCCGTCCTCTACTTCCTTCTACATTCATTCCCATTACTCTTCTCACCCAGTCACTTTCATCTTCCTCAACACATGACCAAACCATCTCGACCTGTTTCTCTTCACAGCATCCATCACAGGCTCTATTCCCATCATCTTTCGCAATTCATCATTTGTCTTCCTCTCTCTCAACGATACTTCGCACATCCACCGAATCACATTTCCACCCTTTCCAGCCTTCGTTGCTGCTCTACGTTCATTACCCTTGTCTCACTCCCATAAATCACAACACTTCTCACACATGCAGCATACACCTTTCCCTTCAGCTTCAACGACACTCCCCTCCTCGTCAGCACGCCACTCAGTTCCTGAAACTTCTTCCATGCACATCTCACTCCAGCAACCATTGCCGAGTCTGATCCACCTTCTCCATTCAGCATGTCTCCTAGGTAACAAAATGTTTTCACACCTTCCAGCTTCACGCCATCTCCAAGATCCAACTCAACACTTCCTCCATCCGCAGCTCCCTCTGTGCACACCTTACACTTGAATGTAGGTGCCATACTGGTTAATGACCCTCTCAGACCCTCTCAACCCTCAGGTTAATGGCGTTAGGAAGGGCATCCGGCCATAAAAAACATTGCCTCAAACAGGGAACCATGATTGCCATGGGGCCCGCAAGGCTAACCCCTGCTCTAGCTGGGAAAAATGGCCTTAAAACGATCATTCATTCATTTTTCATATTCAGACCACTACATTTTTGATGAACCCACTCAGCGCACATTGTACATTGAATGGAATTCACTCCGACACCCTTCCTGCACACAGCACACGGCCAGTTCCCAGTTCTTTCGACCTCACCACATGCTTTACCACTTGCATCACCTTCGTTTTTCCAATATTCACCTTCAGACCTTTTGTCTCCATACATTCCTTCCACTTGTTCATCTTCTCCTTCAGCCCATCCATACTTTCTGCAATCAACACCAGATCATCTGAATACAACAACTCCCACGGTAAACCCTCCTTTATGTTCCGAGCCAGCACCTCCATCACAGCTACAAATAGTAGTGGACTTAGTACCGACCCCCTGATGCACTCCCACCTTCACTTCAAACTCACCACTGTTCCCGTCCTTCGTCCTTACAGCTGTGTGCGCTCTTTTGTACATTGCCATCACTACTCTGATCAACCATTCCTCCACTCCTAACTTCCTCAATGCCCATGTCACTACTTCACGTGGAACCCTATTGAATGCTTTCTCCAGATCAACAAACCCAACAAACAACTTCTTCCTCTTCTCCATGTACTTCTCCTGCAACTGCCTCACAATTACCTCAAGTTCGTGGTGACAGTCTGCAGGTTTATGAGTCGTGGTTTTGGTGAGAGCTACCTGCTTGGACATGGCAGATTGATGTTTTTTATGATTCCAAGCTGGTATGGCTGGAAACCTATTGCTGTAGTTGGGGTTTATTATGATTATTCGGATTCCAAGCCCATATACTTGGAACCTTATTCTAACTTGGGCTTATTATTACACCATATTTTGATACTTATGTGAGACTGCATCGATTAGATTAAGGTTGTATCAAATTGAGATGTTTGTGCATTTCTTCCAATGAAGCCGATTGGTCCAAAAGCAATCTTTAAATTATGATAAAAAAAAAAAAATTGATATTGTTACGGATCTCGGATGTCGGCGCTCCCCTTATCAAGGGGGGGTTAATCCCCTTGTCTTTTTTTCTGGCCGACCCGAGTCCTGGGGGTTATATGCTCCTTCCGGTCGGTATTAGGTAGGGTTATTGGTCAATTTAGTCCCAAATACCTAATTACGAACACCGACCGCGAAGCAGGGAAATAACTCCTGCCCGAACCACGGCGTTAGTGGACACGCCGAGCGAAGCGAGCCGCGATTCCGGCCGTTAGCAATGACCAGACCCGATTATAGCGGTTCCAATCGTGCCACGTTTACCCAATGAGAGAAAGGATGGATGCGATCGGATAAGAGGAAGCCAAGAAAGAACAGCAATTTATTCACAATGTACAAGAAAAGAGGAGGAAACAAAAGAATGTACAAGATAGGAAGAGGAAGAAGCAGCACACAGGGCAGTCTTATGGCAGTCTTAACTTATTACCCAGGACAAACATACACACACACACGGGGATTGTAGATGGAACAGGTAGAGGGTCCGGCGATGGGGTCCAGGCTCCGGTCCAGCGGGCGAAACCCGGCAGGCAGCTCCGCGTATAGTTGAACGCGACCGGACAGTTATATAGCCGGGGGAAGCTGGTGTCCTACGGCGTACGTAATAGATGCACACTCGTGCCAAATGCCCCCTCTCCAATGTTCTCTTAATCAGCGCGCCGTATATCTCTTTATAAAGATGCTTCTCAATGCGCTCTCTCCCATCAGTCCTCTTTAACGAGCGCGCCTCCAACAAGTCCTCTTGTAATGCACGCTGCCGCCGTCAGTTCTCTCAGTAAAATGTGCTCGCTGGCATGTCCTCCGCGCAGTCCTATTAATAGTGCCGCTCTCGCACGAGTCCTCCAAGTCCTGTGAAAGGGCTTTGCGTTCGCGCTTATATAACGCGACCAGCAATCACTCCGCGAGCCAAAAAGCCACGCCTGTCGGTGATGTTACTTCAGCCCTGGTTGGCTGGTGAGGGCTTACTGGCTCCGCCTTTGACGGCTGGATGACGGGGCCACACCTTCTTCTTGGCGCTCCGCCTCCTTTCTCGGGCCTTACCTCGTGGCTTATGGCGGCTTGAGCGAGCGCTAAGGCAGCGAACGCTGCTAACAAAAGCGCGTAACAAATTGGGAGAGCCATGAGGCACCGACTGTCGGGGCGCGTAATGGCGTCACTTGGAGAGGGAGGTTGCAAAATGAATGAAAGGGCCTACCTACTCTTATTTAATTGACGCAACGCAGATTAAAATATTGGAAACACGGCCTTATCTAAAACACATACTAATGAAATAACTGAAGTTCTATGGTGACCTACGTGTTGCTTGTGGACTAACTAGGGGTG
The DNA here is from genome assembly GCF_964187855.1 of Myxine glutinosa. NCBI lineage: Eukaryota > Metazoa > Chordata > Myxini > Myxiniformes > Myxinidae > Myxine > Myxine glutinosa. The sequence goes on along the minus strand of NC_136268.1, from coordinate 100,925,318 downwards.
CTACCTTTAACCTTTTAATGATGGGATATTTACAAGAAAGTGTGGGTTCTAAAACCGCAACACTGCACCCTCCAGCTTTTTCCAGGCTCGGCCCGAGCCGAAACAAAAGGGCTATCTTTTAAATTAATGTGACACTTAGGTGTGGTTACCCTCCACTTTTAACCTACTACCCTGAGTGCAACAGTTTTAACACTAAATATGTCCCACCTACTGCGTTGAGTAGCTAACTAACAGACTCACGCCCACAATTAACCGAATTACGGAATGGTCTTCAAACTAAACATAGAGCCGGTGGGGAGCATTATTTACAAGACTCTACTAATTATTTACACTGTAACCCAGGACCTGTCTTTTGTGGGAAAAGAGAAGATGTTTTGATAAGAGGAAATGCCATCTGCAATGCACTGCACCGATACACCATACCCATATGTACCAATAAAGGCACCATAATAAAAAATGCACCAAAAAGCACCAGAAATGCACAAAACAAACATTTCAAAAATGATAAAATGATGTCTTCTGCTTCCTGTGCTGCTGGGCCGATGTATCTTGGCTTGATTGATGGATCTTCTTCTTACTTGCTGTTAATTTAATAAAAAGGGCACACACCGCGTCCGCTTTTTTATTTATGGCCAGCAGGGCCAACTCAGGTGGTCCGACTGCTGGGCATTGATGCCACTTAAAACAGTGGTCCGCAAGCCAGATACTGCTGGCAACAATGGTCGGTCCCAGCAGAGGGGCCAGGCCACAGAACGTGTGGTCCATATGGTGCATCAGTGCAGGCAGGAGGCAGCAAGGGTGCGGGCGCACAATCCAGGGCACCTGCACACTCCCCTCGGACACAAAAGAACATGGTCCATGAGTGGGGAAGGAAGACAAAGCAAATTAGCGGGGCAAGGGCGCAAGCGTACACATAAAAACAAGGCAATGCAACATGAAGGGCGCGGGAGAGCGAGCTGAGAAAGCTCGTCCCTAGCGTTCGTCACCCCCCCCCCCCCCCCCCCATGTCACCTACTCTACCCTTGCCCCTACCCCGTATTTACACAATTTACAAATTTACCAATCTGTCTCTACTGTCACGTCCCCCATATCTCCCCTTATCCAAATTCGTCATCAATCCCTCCTAATAGACAGGACGTAAAACCTCAAAAGGCCCTTATATAAAATGCTTGAGGCATTTCTTGTTAAAAGTTGGTAACAAGTGTTTTTAACATAATTTGGGTATGCTGAATCCGAATCCGGTTGTTACCAAGCTGGCAAATGCTTTATAGTGGCTCAAAATCGCAATTCAAAATGGCCGCCAAAATCGCACATATTTGATGTGTCAAATTTTGTTATTTCATGCTTTAGGTTAAAACTATGTTAGCAGAGTAGGTATTTGGTCTTTTGAAAACACTTTCAACATGGATAATTCAAACTAAGTTGATACCAAGCAAATACAAGCTGCTGGCACCCCGCCAGAGGACAAAATCCAAGATGGCCGCAGTAAAATTTGAAAAATGCATATATTTGGTTTCCCACTAGCGACAGATATGTTATTGGTGTCTGAATGTAGTACTTAAGGTTTAGAGTTAAAACAACTCATTAATCACAATACTGACTATTTCTACAACAGCAAACATATTGGATGATACCTGGAGTAGTGGTAGTTATACTGCCTCATTCATGTTATTGCTTTTCATAAGTTATCTTTCAGATTATTGGAATCATTTTATGCTGGACGACAATCCGTGGACTTAGTTAAGGTGTTTAACATACTTAATCAGCGCAATGGCATTAGGTAAGATATACATGCTAACATATTGTTGTCTAAGCTACAGTTTAAATGTGTGCACTCGGAGCGGCTTATTTAAGACTTAATTATAAGTATAGTATTATAACCTGTATATTTGAGAACATGCTTATTGGGTACGAGTGTTAACCATGGCTTATCTCTTTTCAGAAAAAATGGACCCAGTGCTTAGTCTCAAGAGGCGATCTTCATCACCATCCCTGAGTCTCTGTATCATTTGTCAGAAGGACGACAAGGATGTGCACCAGGCTGGGAAGCAGGGTTTGCTGACACTCCGAGATGCTGTAACCGCACGAAGTAAACTCAGAGATAATAGCAACAGAGATGTTATTGATAGACTCGAAGTTGTGCTTCAGTCAACAGATGCAGAGTCAGTTGTGTGGCATAGACATTGCTACGCACAATTTACTGACAAGGGAAAAATTCAGCTGTTGCACCAGCATCAGAAAACATCAGGATGTAGTATGGACACAGATGGCGAACAAGCATCGAGCAGCAAAGAAACATGCATCTCTTCCAGATCAACACATATATTGCGAGGATCTGTCCTGGGTACTGACTGGGACAAATGCTTATTCTGTCAAACTGTGCATATAAAGCATAGACTTGTATCTGTAACAACACAGAAAATGAGTGCGCAGATAATCGAGGCGGCACAGTTTGATAAAGTGTTACGTATTCGAGTTGCATGTGTCAACGATCTGATTGCGTCAGAAGGCAAATACCACCTTCAATGCTATGTGAACTTTACGAGGTCCACACAAGCTATTCAAAGCATTAGTCACAGAACTGATCTAGCCATAGCGTGGCTATGTTCAGAGCTGCAAGTCTCAGCTCAGAAAGGACATGTATTGGAACTACATGATGTTTTCAATCGGTACTGCTGCCTGACCAAGGATGCAAACATTGAGATTCCACCATCGTTTCTCAGCCGCAGGGCTTCTTTCACAGAAAAGCTAAAACATCATTTGACGGAGATCTACGAGTTTATCCCTTTGCTAGATAGGGCACCCTCGGGAAACAAAACACTTCTCGTTCCCACAAAATATCGCCATATTCCCATTTCACAGATGGAAGATCAAGACAACGACGAACTATTCACGCCAGTCCATCAACCTGGAGATGACATTTTCCTTTCATTAGTCCACGTAGCCCTTAAGATTAGAGGAGACCTCGTGTCACAGCCAGGCCACAAAGGATTCAACGTCAGTGAAGATGATGCAGCTGCATGTATACCAGATTCCCTATATATGTTCCTTCGTCTTCTGTTTGAAGGCCAGTCAGCTCTTGATGGTGACACTGATGAAAATGACGACGAAGTACTTGAGGCAAAAGTTTAGTCAAACGTCCAAAACATTGCACAATATATTGTATTTGCAGTCAGCCATGGGAAAAAGTGGACCCCAAAGCACATTGGACTTGGAAGTACATTGCACCAGGCAACGAGGTCCAAACATCTGGTGCAACTGTTTAATAGTGCAGGTCATGTCCTCAGCTACGATTCCATCCTACAAGTGGATAATGCTCTGGCAGAGCATACCATCCAGAACATGGATACTGAAAATGGTGCAGTCATTCCCCCTAATTTGACACCGGGAAAATTTGTACATTTTTCCGCAGATAACATTGACATCAATGATTCATCGATGGATGGAAAGAACACGTTCCATGCCACTCAGATGGCTGTGTGGCAACGAGGTCCTGCTCCAGACTTCAACTTCCATGATCTTGTACCATCGAAGCATAAATCACTTTCAGTGCCAGATGCCATGAATAACATAATAGAAGCCAATGTCAGGGAAACACAACGTACACCAGCGTTTACTGCAGAAATCCAGCCAGAATGGTACACCGAAGTTGAACATGAAAACGCATCAGCGCAACTGGCGCGAGCTACAGATATGTCTTTCTTCATGAAACGGAAAAATGAAAATCCACAGTTGGGATGGACGCAACACAATCAGTTTTACAGCACGACGGATCCAGAAATGACAACGATTGGCTACTTACCAATTATTCAAGCCCCGGCGCATGAGCTTGACACTCTTACTACGGTCATAAAACGCTGCATTCACATTAGCTCAAAGCTAGGTCAAAAGTATGTAGTACTCACGGTAGACCAAGCATTGTATTGCAAATTACTGGAGTTGAAATCTGCGATACCGGAGTTCAAGGAAGTTCTCATCCCTCGCCTTGGTTGTCTTCATATCTCCTTGAGCTTTCTCAAAGCTATTGGCCAGCACATGCAGTCGTCGGGGTTAGCAGATATCTGGTCCGAGAGTGGAATTATGGGACCGTCCACCACAGAACACTGTATGGCAGGCAAGTCATATTCTAGAGGAATGCGAGCTCACAAACTAACATTGCAGGCACTTTGGCAAGTGCTTCTACCACAACTTACAAGCTACCTTGAGGAGCATAACGAGCAGCTGAAAAATGAACTGGACAATGCGTCAGATTCGATTGATGATCTTACCGCAATCATTGGATTTTGATTGGATTTTGTCCTCTGGTGGGGTGCCAGCAGCTTGTATTTGCTTGGTATCAACTTAGTTTGAATTATCCATGCTGAAAGTGTTTTCAAAAGACCAAATGCCTACTCTGCTAACATAGTTTTAACCTAAAGCATGAAATAACAAAATTTGACACATCAAATATGTGCGATTTTGGCGGCCATTTTGAATTGCGATTTTGAGCCACTATAAAGCATTTGCCAGCTTGGTAACAACCGGATTCGGATTCAGCATACCTAATACTCAAGAGTTTCCCTGACATGTTAAAAACACTTGTTACCAACTTTTAACAAGAAATGCCTCAAGGAGTTACAAATGCTGACTTTTCCTCCTGTCTATAAGGAGGAAGAGATGGAATACCCACAATGTCTCACCCACGTCAAGATGCGTCTTTCATTCCAAATATCTGCAAAACATGGTGTGGAGTCATATCACCCTCGGTGAGTGGATGCGGATGGTGCGAAGAGACTTTCCTCCTAGCTATACTTCAAAATGACCTTCACTCTTTACTCTACCCAGGGTCTCGCCCTGCCAATCCATTGGCCACTTTACACCTTGTGGTTCTAAAAACCAATTCCCATTGACCATACTGTGGCGCTCTACCAATTTGGGGTCTCACTCCCCCGATTTTTCTACGCTGTGCCCTCGCACAATTTCGGGGCTGGGTCGTGTGGCTCTCCTAGCAGGTCCTACTTACCTGTGCATCTCCGCCACTGAATGTCGCCACCCGAGCTTGCCTAGCGCCTTCACCCTAACCTACCTTGGGGAAGGCCCTCCTGGCTCTCTCACCCCACTACTGCCCTCCTTGGCATCAGGCAACCCGGGTCCTTCCCTTGGATCCTTGGGCCCAACTGAACTCTAACCTGGCTCCTAGAGCCTACCTGCGGCCTCACCTGGCCGACAGACTACCAGTGGCGGAGTGCTCAACCAACCATACGCACTAACAGGCCACACACCCAGCCATTCCACACACTAATGCACCCATCCAAGCAGTACTCTGCTACTTTCCGCACCACAGATGCCAATATCCAACCACAATTTACCTACTCCTTCTACCTACTTTTAAACTACCCTCCCCGGGTACTCGTGAAAGGGTCCATCCTTCACCCATCCACTCCTTCGCACCATGCACTCCACTCCACTCATCCCACAATACTCACTCCACACCATTCATTCCACACCCCATTTACTCCACACCATTTATTCCACACAACCCTTCTCCACTTGCACACGATGCAAGTCAATCACTCAATACACAATTAGTAAGGGCATTTTATGAGATATTTCACAAATCTGTTAACTAAATTGTTACCAAAACATTTCTTCACCAATATGTTTGTAAAGGTGTGTAATAACATGTGTTAAAATGTTGAAGTTCAACTCCCGTGGGAAACCCAGAAAAAAAGCTGTTGAATTCGGGTACCGAAAAATTATTTTCGAGAATTTTTATTTTTTTAAATCGGCCCTTAAGTAACTTATGAGGGGTCAAATAAGGGTTTTTCATGATTCTGAGTTGATTGTTAACATTTATATTTTCACTTTTACATTTACACACAAAGTAGCTTTTATTTCACATACATATATAATACTCAAGAGTTATTTCTCATTCACGCTCCTCCTCAGTGAAGGCAAGTTTCATGATGTGTTGATAGATGGCTGCATCGATGAGGAGGTGAACATGGATTGCCTTGTCAAAACATCCTCCATCCATGATGTGGTTGGCTGTCGTACTTCCAGGATAGATCAACTGGATCACATCTAGTAGTCCAGAATCTTCCATGATGTTACCCATTGATCCAAGATAAGACTTCAGCAGGTGAAAACCACCCAACCTTGGAATGACGGGTAGATTTGCCTGCTTTATTATATTCACAGCCTTCAGCCAAATCGGAAGATCAAAGGTCACTATAGCGACCCCAGCGCGCCGTATGCACTCTTTCAGAGTGGTGAAGATGGTGTTGAGGTCATTAGGGTCTCCTTCAATAACTGGGAGGAACTCGATCTGTGTGCTCTGCTTTGCATCATTAGCATGGATTCTCTTCATCCAGCCATTCCAGTTGGAGTGTGGGAACTCAGGATCGTTGGCTTTGATCACCCACCCCGCTGCCCAGAGTGTGTCACCTGGAGTGAGGAGTGGCTGATCATGAGCCAGGGAGGAGGAAAGCTCAGCGAGGGGGAGAAACATGATCGCGTTCGTTCCTATCTGTTTCCTGTTCGTAAATGGAATAATCTTTACTTCAGTTCCTCTCAGGATCTTAGCTTTGTCGAGTGCCTTCAACTTCACCCGGGGGAAAGCTGCTGTTGTCTGTGGATCTGGCAAAGGTGGTGCCGGAGAGGTGACTTCGATCCAACCCATTGAGTGAAAGGGAGTGTTTCCGTGAATAGAGACAATGTTTAAATCTATATTGTCTCCAACAAACTGAGTGACTGCATTGTTTGTTTCCCCAACCTCCATAAAGACCACCTGATCATTACTTGACAATTCACTTTCACTGGCTGGCACTTTGGCTGTCATCACTGATTGATCCTCAAGCGCAGCATCAACCGCAACCTCATCATTGATCTGTTCATCGGTTTCCTCCACAATGGTGTCAAGAGTGCCAGAAGTATCTGGAACATCATCTCCACTCCTACTATTAAGGAAGCAGTATTTGTAGTTTTGTGTCTCCGTGTAAGACTCAGCGTATCCCAGCCGGTGGAACTTGTTGAGCATCCATTATGACCCAAATCTATGATCAAGTTGTATGGCAAGCCCCATTTGGTGTGGCAATACTCCAGACCGAGGTCGACAGGCCTTAATAAAATTCTGCCCCCAAACGGCAACTCTTTCGTCTGTCTTGACAATCGGTCTCAAGAACATCTGAAGGCTTGCAGGAACAAGTGTCAGCTGACTATCGATGTCAGTCATACTGTGTGTGGTGGGGTATGACTTTGGACCTAAATCAATCAAGGCAATATCATTGGATATGAACTTGAGTGCCGTCTTTATGATCTGAGTCTTCTCATCTCCATGGTCAAGATTAGCATGATGCGCTCGCAGAATATTGTCGGTGCCATCTTTGAGACAGAGTACATCTGCCCTTCTTTCCTGTGTTGTGAAATACAAGGTGTCTTCGTATTTCTCTAGAAGTTTTATCTTTAGCCAATGCTTTGAATAAGAAAGGCTCTTCTCTGGTGACTGATCAAACTCCTGCAGCTTTTCATGGACTTGGTCCATGTTCATTACCCCATGCTCTAATTCTGAGTCTAACCATTCGCAGAATTCAATAAAAACTGCCTCTCGCTCCTCATCAATACTCCTCTGTCCTCTCTTCCTTTTTCCTTCCTCATCAGTCTTGGATAAACTGTCACCTCTCGCAAACATAAGTTTGCATCGCAAATGGTACAGTGTTTCTTCTGCTACCAAGTCGTTGATCCCTTCCAGGCGTCCAGTGACTTCAGTGCCCCAGTCATCCCCGCGACTCCGTGCTGTCTTCAGCAAGCTTGCCTTCAGTTTATCTGCAGTCAAATTATCTGGCACTCTGTATTTCTTTCTAGCTTGTGCTGGATTATTTTTGTAGAGCTGGGCTGGTTGGTTGCAAAGAATGCATACATCCTTATACAGGAGGTCAACTGACTGTGATCTTCTAGAACTGCAGCCAGTTGATGAACTGAACTCACAAGTAGTGCGTCTTCTCTTCAACTTTGATGACTCTTTCTCTGCCTTTGATGCTTGAGCTGACTTCTTGGTGGTTGCAACAAAGTTGTTGTACAGATCATTTTTACACTTCTGGTGGTACCTCAGTTTTCCTTCCTTTTGAGCCTCCTTCATACGTTCCACAACAGTAACATTTTCGACAGTTTCTGCTTGTTTCAATAAAGTTGAGTATCCCTTTGGAGTTGCCTGTATGAGCCTTTCAGCTGGTGTATCCGAGCGTGCACAGATGAAGCAATTGAGCACAGGTGGAGTAACGTCTTCATCCATATTGCTGGACTCCATGTCCTGAAAAGTAGAAAATGAGATATATTTAGAAATTATTTTTCCACAAAGGAGTGTCTGTGGTGAAATATAAATGTTAACAATCAACTCAGAATCATGAAAAACCCTTATTTGACCCCTCATAAGTTACTTAAGGGCCGATTAAAAAAAAAAAAATTCTCGAAAATAATTTTTCGGTACCCGAATTCAACAGCTTTTTTTCTGGGTTTCCCACGGGAGTTGACCTTCAACATTTTAACACATGTTATTACACACCTTTACAAACATATTGGTGAAGAAATTTTTTGGTAACAATTTAGTTAACAGATTTTCATATGTTTCCCTTACTAAATGACACAGATCCTCAATGCTCCACCCATACACTTTTACACACACACACATCTTTCATGAGCATTGCCTCATGCGCTCAAATTTTCCCACGCTCAATTCCTCATTTCATCACGCACACCACAAAGATTCTCATACACACAGCATCATTTAATCTAACTATTTCCCCTAATACTGGTGCTCCCCTGTCATCCCTTATATTAAGCACTCCCTCATCATTATCATCCAACTACTCTACTCTACGTCCCCACTACCTGCACAAAAGTCACTACTAAATTCTCAAGTCTCCTAAAGTCATTTCTCGGTCCCTAGCCATTATCCTAACCCTCCCTGGCTAGTTTGCACCGCCAAACCCCATAAATCTATAGCTCATGTGCCCCAAAAAAGTAGTAATGTGAATGGTAAAACTACCATCCATCACTACCGCTATCACAGTCCACTACACTTGAGTCTCTCGGTACGTCATTACATCATTTTCACAGCTCGGCTTCGAAAAACCGAGCAATGCATACGGGTGGTCTGTCTCCTGCAGGTAGGGTCCGTCTGGCATTCGGATTCAGGGGACGAGGTTTTGTCGGGCCAAGGCTCCAGGCACCATCTCGGCGCAACGCTTTGCGCTCCCAAGCGCGATGGCCCAACCTTCCCCGGCCGGAGCGCCGCCACCGCAAGGGGGCGCCGCTCCGAACCTTCCTACCTCCCCTCGAACCGGGCCGCTCGCCTTGCCTGGCAAAACGCGGCACCGACTGTGCAGGGCGGGGCCCGGCCTGGATCGTGCACGGCGCTCCTTGCGAGATCGCTGCGGCAACGATCCCCGCCGGTTCCCGCTGCATACCAAGCCCGTCACGTACTGAGGGTTCGCGTCGGCTATACGTCGGCCTAAACGCTAACCCCCCGGTCTGGGTCGATACTTGAGTCACATTCTCACATGCATACCCACTCTTCTCTCGCACATCGATGCGCTCCAGCGCTTCCCATACACTCCACGCACTCTGTTACGGCACGCTCTCATGCATTCTCTCCTCTTACACACTCAGGCGCACTCATTTCGCTCACAGACTTCGTTACGCACTTGACCACCGCACACCTCCGCGCACACTCCTCGGTTACATCCTCTGTAACACTCACCACGGGTGTGCACTCTCTCGGTACACCCCCACTCAGCGCACCCTTACCCATGGGTGTGCACTCTGTTGCCCACCCAATCATGCGCTCTGGTGTGCACTCCCGCACACTCTCTGTGTCGCACACACACACTCCACTCTCTCTGTGTCACACTCTCTGTGTCGCATTCATCACACATACACTCCGATGTGCACTCGCTCTCGCACTTGGTATCACACTCTCGCTCCGGCGCACACTTTTCTCTCACACGCGCGCCATTTTCTCGTACATCTCACTTTTACACAGCGCACAAAGGACCTTCCACGAACGCCCGGGTGCCGTCTGGATCCCAAGCGCACGAAAAATCCTCTTGCGCCAAACTTTTTCATGCCATATACAGCCCGTCTCACCCTGGCGCTTCCTCTTCTTCGCTCCACCACCTGCAAACTTTCCACTTGGTTATGCAGCACGACATCAGGATGCAAATACAGACTCTGTACACATTCCATCTCCATCTCCGATAATGCCTCTATGCCTGCTGTCTCTCCAATCCCAATTTCCACTATTTCTTTGATTTCCTTATTAATTGATGCAACGCAGATTCAACTATTGGAAACACGGCCTTATCTAAAACACATACTAATGAAATAACAAGTTCTATGGTGACCTACGTGTTGCTTGTGGACTAACTAGGGGTGCTACCTTTAACCTTTTAATGATGGGATATTTACAAGAAAGTGTGGGTTCTAAAACCGCAACAATATATATACAGTCGTGGCCAAAAATATTGGCACCCTTGCACTTTTTTCAAATAATGCACCATTTCTCCTAGAAAATTGTTGAAATTTAAAAATATTTTGGTATCTACATATGTATTTCTTTGGTTTGTAGTGGAACAAAACAAAGAAAAGCGGTAAAAATTACTAAATCTTAGCTTATTCCACACATATCCGAGAATGACCCAGACAATATTATTGGCACCTTTTAGAAGTTGTTAGAAATAATTGGATTTCAAGGTGATGCTCCTTTACTTTGGAATTGAACTCACCTGTAGTGAGTTGCAATATAAAAATCACTTTTGGATGATGAAAATCACTTGCAATATAAAAATTCAACCAGTTTGAATGGAGAAAAGGAGTCATTCTGCTGTTTTGGGTCACTGTGTGTTCCACAATGAACATGGAGAAAAGTAAGAAAACCAGAGAATTGCCTGAGGAGGTCAGATACAAGATTGTAGCCAAGCATGGACAAGGCTTGTATGTAGCCAAACATCTCAAGGCTACAAGTCCATCTCCAGACACCTTGATGATCCTGTGTCCACAGTATGCAATGTTATCAGGAAGTTTAAGGCCCATGGCACTGTAGCCAACCTTCATGGATGTGGACGCAAGAGAAAACTTGATCGAAGATTCCATCTAAGGATTGTTCAAATGGTGGAGAAAGCACCTCGATCAACTACCAAACAGATTCAAGCTCACCTTCAGACACAAAGTGTGACAGTTTCAACTTTCACCATCCGTCGCCAACTCGATGATATGGGTTCTATGTTAGGATGCCGAGGAGGGCACCACTGCTGAGAGAGAGAAGAGTTTGCCAAAACAAACCTGAACAAGCCAAAATCCTTCTGGGAGAATGTCCTGTGGACAGATGAGACCAAATTAGAGCTTTTTTGTAAAGCACATCATCTCTTTGCTGATCACTCCACTATCTGCCGCTCCATTCCTCATCCCTCAGATCGGCAGTCTGCAGCCTCCTCACTCTCTGCAGACCTGGACAAAATCACAGACTGGGCAAACAAATGGAACATCTATCTATAATTCCAGTAATCTCTGTCTGTCTGTACGTTTGTTTGTCTGTGACCGCTGTTTCTCGACAACCACGGGTCCGATATACTTTTAACTTGCCAGGTATATTGCTGGGGACCCGAGGATGTGCCTTTTCAAGGTTTCATATTAATCGGACAATTACTTACCGAGCTATGTCCAAAAAACGATTCAACCAATCAGAGAGCAGCGAACGATCGCGTGTGCCGAACGTGGCGGGCACACTCTGCCTCGGATGGCACATTTGAGAGCGTATTCATTTAGTTCACGTTTGCAAACTATGTTGGCGCTATGTTGGCGTTAAACTATGTTTTACAACTAATAAAAACGAATTTGCGTTTCATTCGCTTTCCTGCGCGTTTGTGCACGCGATGGCGATTTCTTTACCAAACTCCGGAAGCCGTTCGCTTTGGACCAAACCATTGCATGTAAATAGAGGGGGGGGATTGTCACCACTCGCAAGCCGTTCGCTTTGGACCAAACCATTTCATGTAAATAGAGGGGGCGGGGGGGGGATATAATTTTAGATATAGATATAGTACGGGCATGCCCTAGTGTCTTTCAATCCTGACAAATCTCACACTCTTACGATGTCTTTCCGAAAAGACCAACTGGACAACCCTCCCATCCACTTTCTGAATAATCCTCTCCAAGAAGTTCTGTCACTCAATCTTTTGGGTCTCACTATCTGCCATGATCTTTCCTGGGAAAAGCACATTTCAAATCTGGCCTCCAAAGCCAGTCACCGACTCGGCATCCTCCGTCGTGCGAAGTCCTTCCTTGGTACACCTGAGGCTCCTCACCACTTACAAGGCTTTCATCCGCAGCTCTATGGAATACTGCTCTCCCCTCTGGTCTGGTGCTCCTGCCGCACACCTAGCTCGTCTTCACGCTGTTGAAACCAAAGCGTTCAGAATCATTGGAATCTCCCGCGATGAAGCTAACTCCAAGGGCCTTTCACTCACTCACCGCAGGCAGGTTGGTGGTCTTTCTGTCTTCTACCGACTCCTCTCTGGCCTTGCCCCCCCAGCTCTCTCTGGGCTCTGTCCTCCAAATATTCCTACAGGTCGCACAAGATCTGCCTGCAACCCTCTTATGGTTAAACTGCCAAAATCAAGACTTTCTGCTCACCTTCACTCCTCTTTTCTCCCGCCTCTGGAACAAACTCCCTCACTCTCTTCAATCCCACTCCACCCTCCAGGTCTTTAAAACAGCTGTTCACCACCATCTCTTATCCTCCCCCATCCAAAACCTTGATCTTTTCTACCCCCGCTAATTTCGGTCCCCTTGTGTTTTATACCTCTCCCCCCCCCCCCTTCCCACACCTCCTCCCCCCAAGCCCTCTCCCTCCCACACTTCTCCCTGCTCTCAAATGTTGTGTTTGTGTGCGCTTCCCCTTCTCTCCCCATCTTGTCTTCCGCTCCCTCTTTTTATATATTTTCTTTGTCTGGTTGATTTGTTTGTGAAGTAAATGTTAGCTCTTTCACGAGCCTCGATTCAGTATACAAATAAAACCAAAAAAAAACCAGCTGTTCACCACCATCTCTTATCTTCCCCCATCCAAAACCTTGATCTTTTCTGCCCCCACTAATTCACCCCAGATACTTTTTCTTTTTTTTTGGAAATTCCAACTTCTTTCCTGGAAGTCCTTGCAGTGTTCATATGTTTTATACCTCTCCCACCTCCCCCCAAGCCCTCCCCCTCCCACATTTCTCCCGATGTCCCTGCTCTCAAATGTTGTGCTTGTGTCCTTCCCCCTCTCTCCCCATCTTATCTACCGCTCCCTTATTTTTTGTATTTTATGTGTCGGTTTGACTTTTTGTGTGATTAATGTTAGCTCTTTCACGAGCCTCGATCTTGTATACAAAAAAACAAAAAAAAAATCTCTGCAGAAAACAAAATGAAGCCTTCAAACAAAAGAACACCTTCCCTCCAGTCAAACATGGAGGAGGTTCAGTGATGTTTTGGGGTTGCTGTGCTGCCTCTGGCACGGGGTGCCTTGAATGTGTGCATGGAATCATGAAATCAGGAGATTACCAAGGCATTTTGGAGCACAATGTTCAACCCAGTGTCGGTGTCAAATGTTCAACCCTTCTTCCATTTAAGAATTATGGAGGCCACTGTGCTCTTGGGAACCTTCAATGCAGCAGATTTTTTTGTAGGCTTCCCCAGATCTGTGCCTCGACACAATCCTGTCTCTGAGCACTGCAGGCAGTTCCTTCGACCTCATGGCTTGGCTTTTGCTCTGATATGCATTGTCAACTGTGAGACCTTATATGGACAGGTGTGTGCCTTTCCAAATCATGTCCAATCAATTGAATTTACCACAGGTGGACTCCAATCAAGGTGTAGAAACATCTCAAAGATGATCAAGAGAAATGGGAGGCACCTGAGCTAAATTTCAAATGTCATAGCAAAGGGTATGAATACTTATGTAAATGTAATATTTCAGTTTTTTATTTTTAATAAATTTGCAAAACTTTCTTAAATCCTGTTTTCTCTTTGTCATTATGGGGTATTGAGTGTCGATTGATGAGGGAAAAAGGGAATTTAAACGATTTCAGCATAAGGCTGCAACATAACAAAATGTGAAAAAAGTGAAGGGGTCTGAATACTTTCTGAATGCGCTGTACATTATGTGTTATGGGATAAAGCAGTACTGTATATGTACTATAGTTATGAGTTAATCTGGTTTACACATACATTAGTCATGTCTTTTTGTCTTCTTAATTTTTTTAAACATGGGCTAAGGCTCGTAATGGAGCTGGCACATACACACGCACGAGACAAATACTTAACGCAGTCACTGAGCTTGGAGGAAGGGCCGGCACTAACGTCACTTCCCGGGTACTCCTGGTACCAGCTACCTCACAACAATGACGCTGCTTTTCTCACCGTATTTTCTCGGGAGGAATTTCTTCCTCTCCATGGATCCCAACTGATGTGGATTGTCCATGTTCTATCCTCTTCAAGCAAGGAAGCAGCCCATACCATTTTAATGTCTTTGGTATGACTTGAACCGGTCCAAACCGGATGGGTGGTTTTTCAGAGACACCATCTCCTTACTGGATGCCATTGGCTCCCTATGTGAGCTCATCCGCCCTTTGCCAGGCGTTTTTAGTCCTGGCAGGGTGTCTGATATGTTGTGTGGTTATGGGCTAAACTGGTAGATACTACACACAACATTAGGTCAGAGGATAAAACAGTAGGTATCCTCACTATTGTGTTCATTTGCAATTGGTCGCTGGCTTGGACACCCAATACAATCTTTTATTACGGATCCTCGGCATAAAAAACTACATATATCGAACAAACAGTTTCAAATGGAGCACCACGCCACCATTAGAGAATTTAAATTGCATTTAATGGAGAATTTAAATGTCTAAGTCATTCAATGGAAGCATGTTGCACAGGGTTATAGGACGACTAACTAGCACTGGTTGTTTGTGGGTGTTAAGGATTTTACATTCCTATCACTTATACCAAATCTGACCATCAAGTTTTTGAAAGACATGGGCCAAGACGTTCTCCAGCCAATCCCACAAGGTGGCAATAATCGGGGCCATTCAAGTAGTATTGTTTGGATTGAAGATTTTTAACCACATGTCAAATGTTGTCAATCAAATGTATGGGGAAAGTATGGATGGACTGAAGGAGAAGATGAACAAGTGGAAGGAATGTATGGAGACAAAGGTCTGAAGGTGAATATCGCAGAGACAAAGGTGATGGCAAGTGGTAAAGAATGTGGTGAGGTGGAAAGAACTGGGAAGTGGCCGTGTGCTGTGTGTAGGAAGGGTGTCGGAGTGAACTCCATTCAATGTACAATGTGCGCTGAGTGGGTTCATCAAAAATGTAGTGGTCTGAGAGGGTCGTTAACCAGTGGGGCAGCTACATTCAAATGTAAGGTGTGCAGAGGGAGCTGCACATGGAGGAAATGTTGAGTTGGATCTTGGAGACGGCGTGAAGCTGGAAGGTGTGAAAACATTTTGTTACCTTGGAGACATGCTGAATGGAGAAGGTGGATCAGACTCGGCAACGGTTGCAAGAGTGAGATGTGCATGGAAGAAGTTTCGGGAACTGAGTGGCGTGCTGACGAGGAGGGGAGTGTCGTTGAAGCTGAAGGGAAAGGTGTATGCTGCATGTGTGAGAAGTGTTATGATTTATGGGAGCGAGACATGGGTAATGAATGTAGAGCAGCAACGAAGGCTGGAAAGGGTGGAAATGCGAATGGTTCGGTGGATGTGCGGAGTGTCGTTGAGAGAGAGAGAGGAAGACAAATGATGAATTGCGAAAGATGATGGGAATCGAGCCTGTGATGGATGCTGTGAAGAGAAACAGGTTGAGATGGTTTGGTCATGTGTTGAGGAAGGATGAAAGTGACTGGGTGAGAAGAGTGATGGGAATTGAATGTAGAAGGAAGTAGAGGACGGGGAAGACCGAGAAAGACTTGGCGAAAGATGGTGGAAGAAGAAATGCGGGCAAGGGGGTTAACAAGGAGAGATGCAGAAAATAGGGCAAAATGGAGAAGATTGTCATGGGGACCGCAAGGCTAACCCCTGCTCTTGCAGGGAAAATGGCCTTAAAATGCCTGTTGTTGTTGTTGTATGTGAAATAGTGCATCCATTACTGAAACAAAAGGCAAGGTCTGCAGCAAGTTTAGGGTTGAGGCATTTGCACTAAATATTACAAAAAACAAAAATTACAATTCTGAAACCACAACAATTGTACAGAATGAATTTGCCCTGATAGAAAAAAACACCAAATGATTCACCTTTGACTTGAAAAAATTTCATTTGACCTCACTGTCTGCCAAAGTAACAAAATCCATGTGGATAAACATCTGACCAAACAAGAATATTCTGGTGTTATGCTCAGTCACCTTCGCCCCATATTAAAGAGAGGAAAGGAAAGGGCAGAGGTTTAGACTCAAGAGATTAAAGGTAAACATCACTCTTGCTCTGCTACTACATACCTATTTATAAACTATGGCTCTACATCACCTGGTGTACATACAAACTGAACGAAGCACCTCACTTTGTCGGTTTCACAGGGTGACGAAAACAAGGGGAGAAAATCCATTCCTTCTGTATAAAATAAGGCAATGTTCCTTATGGAATTGAAAACAGCTTGGCTGACCTCCACCAAATTTTGCATTTGTTCTGGGTGTACCTTGACGATATTGCAGGTGGGAAACTATGCCAATTCTGAAAATAAATCCTCTCGCTCCTGAAAGGAAGTGGGTATCGACGAGTCTTACAAAATACTCCCTGCGATTAAACCAATAATCTAAACAATAAATATAAAAACCTGTCTGAACTCTTATTACCTCCATCTCTTTAAAATCTGAAAACCCATCATGATCATGATACTTGATAATACATCTCATTTGTCCAACCACCTCGGACACATAATTCATTTCATAATTCATTCCTCCGAGCACCAAACGCACGGCGTACAACAAAAAATATCATTTTGAGGTATCTAACTCATGTTTCTTGCGTTACATTATTAGTCAAACCTGTTTATTACAACACAGTCTATTTTCAATCAACCAAGAGACTAGAAATACCAGTTTTATTAAAGCAATCAGGTGAATCTCAGTTCTATATTATATCTGATGAATAGTTATAAAATCTGGAGGAAAATAAAATGCCAAAGGGGAGACGTTGAGGCTCGCCACTTCAAATTGTTCATTTACGGTAGGGGGTCGCACCCATTTTCAAGAGCAGCTCGGGCGGCAGTGCCGGACCGCCAAGCTCGCCAGGCCGTGGCAGGCGGTTAGGTCCCAAACCGAGCGGCCAAACACGAGCCGTTATTCCGCCCAACGGCTGTTTCTCCACTTCGACCTGACTGTGCAAGCTCTGCGGTGCGGAACCGTCCTCGTTTTCAGTTGCCTGCCCCCACATGGACTGTGGGGCTATGGCATTGCTGTCGATCCGCCTGGTGGGCGAGGTGCTGCCGTCAGACATTCCCGGAGTGGGGTGTTTGTCTGATGCAGACCAGTTGGCCTTTGACAGCTGCAGTGGACTCCAACTCTTGCTCAGTTTGATCGACTCACTGCGGCTTCGTTGCCCATCTGGCATGCTGATGCTGTGTCGGTAGTTGTTGCAGCCAGTGTCTAGCTTTGGTTGAATACTACATTCTCCTTCAGGGTGTGTGACCACAGGCCAGTGGATGAATTCACTCACAGCTTTCCCTCCAGCTGCAACAAACCGACAGGCACTCATTATTTACACAAGCAAACAGGACGAATCAAAACAATAATTAATCTCACCACATGAAATGATTTAGTAACTGAGCATGCAGTTTAAAATTTATTAAATAAATAAAAGCTAGGAATACATCTTATACAAATTAGTGTAATACAACTTTAAAAAAGTGATGGCAATGATTCAGTTACATTCAGATCAGCTGTTTCTCAAAAATGCATTTGAAGAAAAAAACTCCAGATCAAAATATTCCAGCCTTGTCCTGAGAGTCATAGTAAAAAGTTAGTTAAAACAAGTACAGATACATTCAAAGTACACCGCCCCATGCCAAATAAAAAAATATCCTCCAGCGCGGCATTGCCGGCGCGCCTTCGGCACCAGGCGATACTGCCGTGCAGCTCATAGAGACTGTATTGGGAGGGAGAAGTGCACAATAATTGATTGATTAATTGCATAATTAAAATCAATAAATATTAATCATAAAATTTTTTCTTAATCAATTGGCTAATAGCATAACTAAACCACTAGTGCTTCATCCGAAACTGTAACTTTTTGAAAATTGATTAATTAATAAATAATTAATTGATTAATCAAGAAATCAAAAATATCCTTTATAGCCACATCACTTGGTCACTGCTGTGTCCAAATATTAGCTTCCTAGCTCAAAAGGTGCCTGAGATATTGCCCAGATGAGAAAGAAAAGAAATAAATGATTAATAATGAAAATAAATAAATAATAATAATAAATAATAAAATAATTTGGCTAATAGAATAGCTAAACCACCACCGTTTCATCCGAATCTGTAACTTCAAAAAAAATTATCAAGTCGCTAATCGGATAATTAAATAATTAATCGATTAATTGATTAATCAATAAATCAAAAATAGCCTTTACAGCCAAATCATGTGGTCATTGGCATGTCCAAATATCAGCTTCCTAACTCAAAAGGTGCTTGAGATAATGCCCAGATGAGAAAGGAAATAAATAAGTACTTAATTAATCGCTAATAATTAAATAACTAATCAATTAAGTGATTAATCAAAAAACAAAAAATAGCGTTTTTGTCAAAGGACTTGCTCACTATTGTGCCAAAATGTCAGCTTCCTAGCTCAAATGATGGCTGAGATATCGCCCGAACATAACAAACAAGAAACCGGAGTGAAAACTGAGCACTCCCTTTCAGCGTGCGTCATTGCCGGGCCCCCTTCGGTGCCCGGCAATGACGTCATGAAAAGCACCTGGAGATGGCATAGGAAAGGAGCGGTGTACAATATTAACTACCTCTGCCACCAAAGGTGGACAGAGGTTCTGTTTTTCTATTTTGATAAGTTACAGAACAAATTCGAGTTTTTAGGGCGTTTCAATTTTTGAGAGTTATGCCCTTTTTGGACTTAGAAAATATCACATCGGTAGGGGACATACATTGCAAAGCAATTCTCGCTCTTGTTTAACTCGTAATACCCGTTCCCTTTGGGAATGAAAGAATGTGTCAATACCAGCTCCCTCCAGCAGGGTTCAGTGGTTAAATAGTTGAGGGAGGGAAGGGGGGGGGGGGTTAGAATTTTTTTTTTTTTTTTAAATCAGTGGCTTGACCCTGGTGGAGATTGGCCAACATTTTTTTGTACGATTTCCAGAAGTACACACCTTATACAAATAAGGTGATTATAATTATAATAAACGATACAGATAATTGCCTTATTTTATATAGTCAAAGTCAAAAGTTTGTCAAAAGTTTCTTGAACTGTGGTCAAAGTTTCTTGAAATTCATCCTGTTTCAAAGTTTTTTGTTAAGATTTATTGACATCATACCGACGTGGTCACAAACTTCACCATGACCAACAAATTCAGGTCTTGTACTTTTGTGCAGCAGAATCACGTCTTTACTTCATGCAATGTGAAGACGATACCTCAGTATTTTCCATGAACTTCACAGTAGGGGATGACGGCGGGAAAAATCTTACAATGGGCACCATTTCTGTGGCCAGACCGTATTTACCGACATTCCCCTGCCTGGTTGACATCTGATCACAGTAACCACACTTGCAAACTCCCACACCCAGCTAACTTCTGAAAAAATACCATGTACAAAACTACTGTGGGAACAATTTACATAATCACAGTAATGATGTGTAGGAATACAAGTGTTGGCCGTGCACCCCATGCGGATGAAATGGGTTAAGAAAGGAATCCGCAAATAGGAATAGCACGCCCAATTCCCCGATCACGTGGCATGGTTTCCTGACGAAAACACAGAAACCTCCAAATGCCGTTAAAAATACAGATTTCCAATCACATACGGAAGAGTTTCACCCATGCAATTTCGGGCAATTGATCACTATGCCGTACCTTGCTTGCTCGCAACGTGAGCATTGTAACAGCGTTGGTACTCATTGCGGAGGCGCTGCTGCACATGCGGCTGAGTGCCGTCACGTTGCAGCGAACCCATCAGCGTATCGAAACCTTTGGGATGCGAGGCCACGTGGTCGATCAGGCACTCTGCACGACATCTCGATGTAATCTATTGAGTGAAAAACAGACAGCACAACTGCAGGTGATCACATTGTGGATAGTATGCTCTTTGATGTTGCAAAAAAAAAGAAAAAAAGTCTGCCTCCCTTGTTAACCCCTTCCTTCATCAAACATAGTCCTCGAGCCCAGACCCCAATTTTCACATATTGGTACCACCCAGAGGGACCAAACCAAATTGCTATTTTCAGCTTGCTAGATGTCCCTAGTTTACATTTTGGTATGATAGCCTTTGTAGATGAGTAGCTTAATGGTGGTTATCACCTCATATGTAAACATACCCTGCGCAAAAAAGATGAAACACACGTTTTTCCTTGTACTTTACTCTAAGAATAACAACTTTATAAAGATAGTTAGGAAAGAGTCAAAAGTACATTTTGAGTTTTTTTTCAGTAGAAAACAATCTTAAAATGTGTCTTTTTATGAACTGGGATGTTTCACACACTTGAAGGTAAATTGAAATAAATGTGTTCATACACTCAATGTTGTTACTTCTGGCAATGTCATTTCAAAGAACTTTTTATATTTACATGGATTCACACCCTTATTCTGTTTAGAAAAGCCTAAATAATAAAATAAAACCAATATGCCACTTATCATGTCATCACTTAATAACCCAAGTCAAAATTGAAATTTCTGTTACCGTGATACACACTCTCATACATGACTGTACACTGCCAAGTTAATCAGTGTCATCATCAGTGTCCGAGTCTGACAACTCTACTTCCAGCTCTTTTTCTCTGGCTTGGTTGGTGCAGGTTTGTAGTTTGCACATGTCTGTGCACTTCAAGCTATATGCCAGGCAGGTACAGTCCGGTAGTTTGCATGAGCGCACACATTTGCAGGACAGCAACTGGAGCACAGCTTCTGGTGCAGGTGATCCACGCATCCACTGCACAGCAAGCTTGCCCTCTTCATCTGTAGTCCAACCACAGTCCTTGGGGTCAGGGATGAATGGGTGACTCTGCAAACATCTCCTCCAGATGGCCGCTTGATAGTTCGCACGGAGGGCATGCAGGAAGAGACAGTCCTCACAGAGAGGCAGCTGGCTAGACTCCACTTCACCACGTCTCGCACAGAACAGTTGGTAGCGAAGCTTGTTGACTGTGGCAGTCTGTGCAGAAGGCATGTAGAGATGGCAGGTGACCTTTTGGAGTTTACTGAACAGCTCCCCAGATACCTCCCATGACTGACCAAGTTCAGCAAAGGCCTCCAGATAGGTATTGTCAGACTTCATTCGCGTGAAGGCAGCCAACGTGCCACGTCCAGCAAATGCGCTGACTGTATCACAGCCTGTGTAGCCATGCATACCAATCAGTGCCTCACACACCTCACCTCCCAGAGCATGGCTCAGCTTCTGGATGTCAAGGTATCTTGTCCTGGCCTTGGTTCCGCACTTCATGTACATGGGACATGGGATGGACTTGGCAACAGCCAGGCACAGCACGAGGACATCTGTGTCTTCTGCACTGATCACAACGGACCTGATGCCAGATTCTGCTGCATGAACACCATGTAGTAAGATGCGGGTGTCAGCTTCTTCCTGTGAGGACTTTAGCTCTGTGGCCTCCTCCCAGTGCTCTTTCGACAGTTTGTAACATTGATGTCCACAGGTCACATACAGGAACTTGTTGTCAAGCTTCTGCCTGTGTTCTGGCCCCTTCCACATCTGCACAAGGAACTCGATCAAGCTGGTCTTGTTAGATGAACTGGAGATGAACTTCCTCCACTGTTGAATGTTGTGCCCAGGTGCTATGGTCTTGAACTGCAATGCTGTGTCTCCTCCCCTGTTGACCCTTTCCGCATTTTTGATGGATGTGTCTCTGTAGACATCGAAGACGACATCAATGCGGTGGCTCTTTCCACCTACGTGGAGGACTTGAGACAGTGCTGATTCTGCCAGCTGTGAGAAGGTCTTTTCATTTCCTTTCAGTTTATGGACTAGGCTCATCCCATCAATGACTGTTGCTGAGGGCGCTGGGATGACTTCTGCTGGAGAAACATTCTTTTCCAACTCCCTGGCAAGGGCAGCTTTGTTGGTCTTGCGGAGAGACCCATCACCATTGGCCAGAGCCCATGGCAGGGGCCCCAGTGGATGAGCCAGCACGTCACTCATGTGTAGTTTCCTGCTTTCGGCAACAAGTATCATCTGGCCAAACAGTTTCCTGTCAGCTTTGATGACTACTTCTTTGGCAGAGCTTTTACTACATGACTTCTTTCTGATGTCTGAAAACGTCTTCAGCTTCTTCTTTGACATCTTGTCATAAAACGTTGTAGCTGGGGCAGCTGCTTCCAAGCGCTCTTGTTTGAATGTTTGATGTGCCTCCTCTCCTACCTTGCGGGCGTCGAGAAGGTCCTTGGCAACTTCTGCTGGGGCCACCACACCAGTTGACAGACTGACAAGCTCTCCATGGTCAAGGTTGAATGGATTCAACCAGCTGGTTTCCATCAGTGGAACCATGGACTGGATGTCAGCCTCATCTCTTCTGATTCTTGGCATCTGTAGGTCAGGATGATTGAAGTTGTCATGTTGGCCTACATGAACCATGTCCCTTAGCTGTCTCATATAAGTGCTTCGGTACTCAGATGTCAAGTAGTATCTAGCCACAGCTCCAGGTTTCAGGCTGAACCCTTTTGTGCCTCCAGGTGTCTGGGCGTCCTTGTTGACAGTCTCTTCGATCGTCTGGTCCACAGGTATCCGCCCGAAGGGATTCTTGCAGCCGATCTGCACAGAAAACCCACCTTGCATAAAGTGGGCATGGATGTCAGGATGTTCGATGGGTAGCCGAGACATTGTGGCATAGTTGTAGGTCAGGAACCGGGCGTAGTTCACCTTGTCATAGGCAAAGCACCAGGGAATCATCTCTCGAATAGCTGCCAGGTGAAGCATCCAGTTACCTTCTCGAGATGCTCGGATGAGGCCCAGCATAATCTCAACCATGTCTAGGTAAGACATCCAGAAGGCTGCAAGGCTGTTCTCATATCTGAGGGAGTTCAGGTAGGTTTCGAACAGCTCCAAGATACGTGTGCATGATTCATCCTGAAGCAGGTCCTGGAAGGATGCTTGGCAAACATTGTTGTGGAACTCTCCAATACTCTTCAGGGCTTCTTCTAGGTGTTGGCTGTCTTCAGGATGAGTGTTCTCTATCCACAGAAGGAGGCCTTTCCAGGCAAGCCTCATCAGTGCTTCATATGCAGTCTTGTGTGATCTAACTGCCCGGTTGTACCTGCGACCTTCCATCAGCCCAGCCACAGACGCTTCTGCAATGACACCTGATTCAACAAACACATCTCTGAGTCCTGCATCTTCAAATCTCTTCCCTAGGATGGACAGGAGGTTGCAGATTGTGTGGAAGACGCCCATCCTGATGATGATGTTCTTGAATTTGTCATGTTTCCACACTATCTCAGCAGCCTTGGCAAAGAGTGCTTGGTCAAACACACAGACGATCTTGTTGAGCTGTAAGGACTGCATGATGCCAAGTGTTTGCTCCAGTACGTCATTCACAGTTGACATCTCAGTTGCAGGAGCATTGATTGTGGGAAGGTAGCTCACAGTGTCCTGGATCACTGTCACATCATTGCGGATCTGGATGTTGAACCCTGTCCAGCTGCTTATGGTCTGGTTCTCAGGATCTGACATTCGAGTCAGGAGCCATACATGGTTCTTCTTCTTTGCATCTTGAACTTCTTTGTTTGTGTCGGAATCAAGGGTCTCAGTCTTAGGTGGCCCAGTTCGCTGTCCAACATTGTAGGTTGGTAGCATCAATGGGGCAGGACTGATGCTCCTCTTCTTGGATTTGCTGACTGCAGGCAGGACCTTCTGTGGCATGGGCCCTGCAACTTTGGGTTGGACAGCAATGCCATTGACCCTGTGAGAGGTGCCTTCTCCACTCAGTGTCTCTTCAAGACGGTCAATGTTATCCCAGGCCAGGGTGGTAAACACACCAGGATGCATGTCTTCTGGCAGTGGTATGTCCTCTGCTGAGCATTCCAGCTTCTGGACACAAAGAGCTGTGTCAATCTCCTCTACTTGGGAGTAGGAAATAGCATGGCCAAGACGATTCAGACTTCGTATCAGTTCTGTGTTTCCTGTCAGTGACTTCACAGCAAATGGGAGGAGTATGTGCTTGGGTGGCTTAGTCTTGCCACAGGTGACAGCAAAGACTAGATCACCGCCAAAAGAAGCAGCAAGATGCTGGACTCTTTCAGAGGGATTTGCACACTCAGTATCCCCAGTCAGCAGGGTATACAGGAACTTTGTGACAGCTTCAGGGATGACACTTTTCTGTGTATCAGGTGGCCATGACTGTTGGACATCTTGTTTCTTGATCTGTTCCTCAGCTGTATGGCTGCTTTGGTGAGGACATCCATGGATTTGATAGACTGTGCTTCACGTAGATCTTGCTTCATGTTGTGGGCTTCCTTGACAAGGTCATCCATTGACAGGCTGTCTGGATAGAGAAGCACCCTTCCTTTCTCATTTGAGACAAAGTGAAGTGACCCTTCCAGCTCACTTTCAAGCTTGCGACGAACATGCTTCTTTGTCGAGGGTTTGATCTTGGTGATGCCATGGGAGTTCATGGATCTCTCAAGCCTGGCTGTGAGGTCTGTTAAAGGCAATATTTCAGGGTTTGGGAGGAATTCAGTCCTCACATGCATGAACAGTTCCTCATAGGCTTGTCTCTCTGTCTCCTCATAATCTGCTGCCTCACTCTCTTCCTGTTGTACTTCTGAAGAGCTGGTAGAAGACACTCTTCTTGTGTACTCTTTGTAGCACGTCTTGTGGTAATTCCCCTCTGCGGCAACTAGGTCTCTGCTCAGCAATGCAAGCACTCTTAGATCACATTTCTTTATTGCCGCCTTGCGGATGGTGTCGTCTGCTCGTAACTCAAGACACTGCGCATAAGAGGTTCCCTTGATTTTTGTCCTTTGATGTATTTCGGCTTCTGGCAGACGATGCAGATCTTGTCATACAGTCTTGAAGTAGGCCTACTTGGTGCATCCCTGGTCCTGGATGATGATCTTCTGGAAGCAGCTTCTGTGGGTTCAGCACTGGCACCTTTGGAGAGGATCGAGTCCAAAGACTTCTTCATGGTAAACATGCTGCGGCATTTGCGATGGTACTGTACCTGAGGTACTTCCCCTTCTTTTAGTCCTTTTGCCAAGTCAAGGACTGGGGCATGCTGTCTGATCTCTGCAGCCCGGAGCAAAGCCTTCCATGAATCCAGGTCCCTCAATGTCACCAGGGAATCAGAGTCATCGTCTGAGCAATGAATAAGACAGTTTGTGCACGGCCGCTTCTTCGGCAGGGTGGTACCTTGATCCATCGACATCACTCTGATCACTGTACAACACTATCTGCAACATACAAAAAGATAATATTGGTTAAGATATTAGTTTTGAAAGAAAAGATAATATAAGTATAATTGGTGAAAAAAAAACGCTTAAATCTACCTGTAATTCAAAATGTTAAGTTTCCAGCTGAAGATAAATACAATTATTGCAGGCAGTAAACACAATACAATGTAAAAAATAGTGTGAATCACATTTATTTTGCATTTTGCTTTTTAATCAAAAGGAAATAACCTTATTTGCATTGTTTTAATCCACATTGGTGGAGATAGAAATTTGACACTGGCATATCTTTCATTTTTTGCAAATTACACAATGGCGCTAATGACAAAAAAAAAAAGAGTTTTAAAAATTATTGACAAAGCTACCTATCTCAAAAGGCTATAATATCTTATTACACTCATATCAACCCTATAAACATTTTAGTACTGCTTTGGTTTGGTCCCCCCAGGTGGTACCGATATCTGCTCTGGCCCATGGACTAACATGCTTGATGCTCTATTATGGCGCTTTTCCACCGCGGCACCGTACCGTACCGTAACCAAAATCCGTTTTTTTCCATTGCCAAGCGAACCGTACCGTACCTAAGTACCCGTGCTAAATTTGATTCCTGCTCTGGATAGGTACCAAGCGAGCCGAACCCGGACCTATGGGTGGAGCTAGCAATACTGCAGACCGTTGATTGGTCAATCGCAAGTCACAGAACCGTCACGCTATGTTCATTCTTTGTTTGCGCCGACGAACAAGGCCCAAATCTTCATTGTCGGTATTCATAATCGTCTGCAAAAGTGTTGTCTCGTTGTCTCGTTGTCTCGTTGTCGTTGTCTCTGTCTCTGTCTCTGTCTCTGTCTCTGTCTCTCTCTCTCTCTCTCTCTCTCTCTCTCTCTCTCTCTCTCTCTCTCTCTCTAAGAACGTTGCTGTGCAGCGTTTCTCATGGTGCACGTCGTGTGGTAGCGCTGCCCTTCCTCCCGCTCTGTTCTTTACTCTCTTTAATCTGCACGTTTCTTTTCTTGCGAGCTTGAGAGTGAGAGAGCGCACTCGATCCCGCGTTGCTTGTTTGCTTCAAGGTATCGAGTGTATCCCCACGCCCGTGGCCATGGCGAACATCGAGGATTTTTCCAGTTTGGAAAAGTTGTCGGAAAAATGGTTTGTCGTGCGCACCACCTTCCGAGGTGACGGTGGAGCAGATCGTTTTGTGTGTCGGTAAATGTATCGGTATGCACAATGTAATTGCTGCATCGAGGATGAATCAGCACGTCGTCATCTTCGTCTCGAAAGAGGAAATGGTGACGCAGCTTGTCGAAAACGGTTTGACTGTCGAGCCGGATATCTTTGTGTTTGTTTCACCGTTGGATGCACCTTCGGTGAAAGTAATCGTATCCAATATTCCGCCTTTCATCCGACACCAGCAGATTAAGACTGCTTTGGAGCAGCAGTATGGTAAAGTCGTGTCGAAAATAACTTTCATTCCTGTTCGATTTAAGGATCAGCAGGTAAAAAACATGTTCTGTCCTTCCGGCGTCAATTATTTATTATTTTAAAGCCGGGAATTCGCAATTTGGAGGTGATGTTGAAAATTAAACATGACGACTATACATACCGGGTGTTTACTACGTCACAGACCTTGGTATGCTTTAAATGTGGTCAGCACGGACATGTTAAAAACGAATGTCCCAGTAGCGTGTCCGAACAGCCAAGGGGGGAGTCTGAAAAGGAAAGTGAACCTGTGCCAGGTAACGAGGCTCCCACAGAGCCAGATGAAACTGCTGAAAATCAAACCGAGGATACGAGCGGCTTTTGTGCTGTTACATGAGGAAAACAAAGGCACCAAGGTGCAAGTACAGTCGAGCCTGTTTCATACGCTGAAGCAGTCACTGTGAAGAGGGTCTCACTCAATAGAAATGAGGGTAGTCCGAACCTCCTCGGTGCTGAGTCCTGTCCTCCTCCTCCTGGTGAGGAGGAGGCTATGGAGCAGCAACACGTCTTGTCAGGTGATGCTCCAAGTGGAGGTAAACCTTCTGCAGACTGTACATCAGTAAATGATGAGCTTAGGCATGGCAGTCAAACAATAGGTGTACCTGGTACTCCAGAAACCTCTGAAGAGGTAACCAAGGTTGCGGAGAATGATCCGTTACCTGACGAATTGATTTTCGTTAAGCCAATGCCAGTGTCCGATGCACCTGTACAGGTAAAAGACCGCGTTATTGAGCAGGAGTCGTGCGATTCGGATGACACGTGTTCGAGTTTGGATCTTAATGAGATAGGGGGTGCAGCTGGGGATTCGCAGGACTGCGAGGACTTAGATGCCCCCTCTCCTACCGAAGTAATTAAATTTCTTCATAATACTTTTCGGAAAAAGATAAAACTTGTTGATTTTTTCCCACAATTGGACAAGTTCCAAGTCACTGCATCTCGCATCATAAGCGATCCGACAGCCTATGGTGCTAATGAGTCTCAGGTGTACAGACTGAAAAAATTTGTTTCCGTAGCAAGGAAAGAACTTCGACGATCTGCCACTTGATAAACTCTTAAAACTCGTTATGGTTTAATCTATTGCGAGTATAAACATAAACGGGGGCCGTGCCCCTATACGGAAGACACATTTACGGGTATTATTGGAGCAAAGGCATGTAGACATCGCCTTTCTGCAAGATGTACGTTGTGGGGATACCTGTTCAGCCGAATGGCAGAATACAACAAGCATTCTGAGTATTGCGCTGCAATACATGTCCCCTACCGGCAGTCTGTCGTCCGGAAAACTGTTGGGGAAATTAAAAAGGGTTATTTATCCACAGGTTCTGAATCGTTCCCAATCGCAAATTACCTCAGGACGGGCTCACCTGTGATTCGCACTTGGGACTTCGATTTATACACCTTGCAAACAGGTCAGCAGAAGCATGAGAAAATAAGTTGTTGATAAAGAACCTTTCGAGTCGCTAAATATCAGTAATTTATTATATTTTCCGGTTCACGATCAATGATCGATGTGTGTATATATATATATATATATGTCGCTCGGCTTGGCTCCGCCCCTCCGGAAAGCGCGCGCTGTGTCACGCTTTTGACGTTCGCGAGACAAGGCTGAGGGCACGTGGTGCGGCTTGAGGAGAACTCTGGAATAAACAAGAGATATCCATTAAAAAATTTTTTTTTCGTTTAATTAACAATATCTGCCAAACCACGTGCCCTATCACAAATTCTAAAAGGACATTTTAGTAGACTGACATGCTGAACAGATCTGTGAAGTTTCCCCTCGATTGGATCAAAAATGAGGGAGGAGCTCGGTTTTAAAGGTTCATGCTTAAAAACGTCATAACTCTGAAACCATGTGACGCATGACTTTTTTGTTCGACATGGGTACGCGATTCTGCCAGCAAAGTTTGGCCTCGATCTGTTCAGCCGTTGTAGAGAAAAAGGGGTTTTCGTGTTTTCACGAAACACAATATGGCGGCCGAACCACGTGACCTGTGACGTCATAATTACCATTACAATATTCTACAGACTGAGTCCCCCCTACGGTCAAAATTTGATCTCAATCGGTCATATTATTGCAGAGAAAATCTTTTTTAAAGGAAATTAAAACTTAAAATGGCACTGAGTTAAGGATCATCAAAATTACAGAATTCCAAAAGTTCAAAGTGCCATAACTTTGTCAAAAATGATCGAAACGTCGTGAATTTCGAACCTGATTTGTAACTTATCATGAGGAAACCATGTGCCAAGTTTGAAATCATTAGCATTAAGCGTTTAGAAAAAAAGTCCGGAAAACTGTTCTTTGCGTGACGGACTGACGGACGGAGGGACGGCGTGCAAACCTATAGTCCCCTCCGGTGTACACCGGTAGGGGACTAATAAGAGGTTCTTGGTTTTTCAGTTCATTTGATTGTCCTAGAGCTGGAGTTGCTTTCTGGTTTAGATCAGGAATCTCATCCAGCCAAATAGCATTTCATGAAGTCAGGCGAGGTCATTTGGCCTTTGTTGTTTTTTCTTATGGAGGCCATAAGATCACATTGTTGAATGCCTATGTCCCAAGTGACCCTTCTCAAAGAAAAGAATATTTTTCCCTTCTTGATAATTATTGTTTAGCCCAAATTGATTTTGGTTGTACCTTAGAGCAATCTTTGGACCGTAATGGTATAGAACCTCACCCTGAGAGTGCAAAACATTTGGCGGCTTTACTAGTAAAATATCACCTGGTTGATGGGTGGAGATTGCAGCACCCTGGGGTTAAGCAATTTTCATGGTGCCAAGCCTCTAATAACAGAGTTTCCTTTGCTCGGTTAGATAAATTTTATATCAATAATGGGTTTCGGAATTTGATTTTGTCAACGGTGATTTTTCCCTCTGGTTTTTCGGATCATCATTTGGTTTCTCTAAAATTGATTTTTCCCTCCGCCCCTCGTACGAGTGCCTATTGGGCCTGCAATGTGGAACTGCGAGAAGAACCGCATTTTTGTAATGCATTCAGAGATTTTTGGGAGTCTGTCCATGCTATTTGTAGCTATGATGGAGGTGCTGGCTCAGAACGTAAAGGAGGGTTTACCGTGGGAGTTGTTGTATGCAGATGATCTGGTGTTGATTGCGTAAAGTATGGATGGACTGAAGGAAAAGATGAACACGTGGAAGGAATGTATGGAGACAAAAGGTCTGAAGGTGAATATCGAAAAGACGAAGGTGATGGCAAGTGGTAAAGCATGTGGTGAGGTGGAAAGAACTGGGAAGTGGCCCTGTGCTGTGTGTAGGAAGGGTGTCGGAGTGAACTCCATTCAGTGTACAATGTGCGCTGAGTGGGTTCATCAAAAATGTAGTGGTCTGAGAGGGTCATTAACCAGTGTGGCAGCTACATTCAAATGTAAGGTGTGCACAGAGGGAGCTGCAGATGGAGGAAAAGTTGAGTTGGATCTTGGAGACGGCGTGAAGCTGGAAGGTGTGAAAACATTTTGCTACCTCGGAGACATGCTGAATGGAGAAGGTGGATCAGACTCGGCAACGGTTGCTCGAGTGAGATGTGCATGGAAGAAGTTTCGGGAATTGAGTGGCGTGCTGATGATGAGGGGAGTGTCGTTGAAGCTGAAGGGAAAGGTGTATGCTGCATGTGTGAGAAGTGTTATGATTTATGGGAGCGAGACATGGGTAATGAACGTAGAGCAGCAACGAAGGTTGGAAAGGGTGGAAATGCGAATGGTTCGACGGATGTGCGGAGTATCGTTGAGAGAGAGGAAGACAATGATGAATTGCGAAAGATGATGGGAATAGAGCCTGTGATTGATGCTGTGAAGAGGAACAGGTTGAGATGGTTTGGTCATGTGTTGAGGAAGGATGAAAGTGACTGGTTAAGAAGAGTGATGGAAATGAATGTAGAAGGAAGTAGAAGATGGGGAAGACCGAGAAAGACTTGGCTAAAGATGGTGGAAGAAGAAATGCGGGCAAGGGGGTTAACAAGGAGAGATGCAGAAAATAGGGCAAAATGGAGAAGATCGTCATGGGGACCGCAAGGCTAACCCCCGCTCTAGCAGGGAAACTGGCCTTTAAAATGCATGTTGTTGTTTGTTTGTCCATGCTAGGAAAAACACTTTCCAGAGCAGGAGGCAATGGTGGGATATTGCAAAAACCCATATCAAATTTTTTTGTAAACAATATAATCTCTATCACTCGAGGGATAATTTTTTAAATGATTTCCAAACTTGAAAAAGAGATTCTAGAACTGCAAGCAAATCCTACCAAGTTGAGTAGCAGCACAAAAGAATACAAAGATTTTGTAAGCAAGAAGGAGCTGCTTCATCGCCTTGTTAAAGAACGGGCACAAGGGGCTTTAGTTCGGCTAAGAATGAAAAACTTAAAACTTCTTGACTCTCCTTCTAAGTATTTCTTCTCCTTGGAGAATAAGAATAAAGCACAACAGCAAATGCTATAATTGCAATCACCAGATGGTGGGATTGTAAGTCAACCTAAAACTATCAGAAGGTTAGTAAGTGATTATTTTTCCTCTCTTTTGTGTGCTAAAGAAGTTGATTTAGATGTTGCACATACCTTTGTTGAACCATTGCCCAAGTTGTGTGAATCGCAGCGAGTCTCGCTGGAGAGCACTATTACCCTGGGGGAATTGAGGCGCGTGCTTTTCGGTGTACCAACTGGTAAATCTCCTGGACTGGATGGCATTCCTCGTGAATTCTATGAAGCTTTTTGGGACATTATTGGAACTGAGCTTTTGGAAGTGCTCCAAGAAAGTTTACAAGTTGGGAAGCTTCCCCTAAGTTGCAGACGAGCAGTTGTGTCCTTGCTACCAAAGAAAGGGGACACTCAGCTACTTCGGAATTGGCGTCCAGTCTCCCTACTGTGCACCGACTACAAAATATTCTCCAAAGTCCTTGCCTCACGCTTAAAATCCGTCGTCCACTCGCTTGTCCACACCGATCAAACTTGTTGCATGCCTGGACGATCGATATATGACAATCTTGGTGCTGTTCGTGACATTTCTGACGTGTGTGACTGCCTACGCAAGAGCACACGCCTCGTCTTTATAGACCAAGAACACGCTTTTGATAGTGTAGATCACAAATATTTATTTGCTGTTCTGAAGGGTTTTGGTTTTGGTCCCACCTTTATATCATGCATCCAGTTATTTTATCATAATATTTATAGTTTGGTGAAAGTTAATAATGAACTGATTTCTCCTTTTTCTGTTTCAAGGGGTATAAGGCAGGGATGTCCCTTGTCTGGTCTCCTTTATATTCTTGCCATTGAGCCTCTTTTAGTTCGGTTTCGCGAGAATTTTTGGGTTTCTCCGTTTCCCCTAATGCTCCCCCTATAAAAGTTGTAGCATATGCAGACGACATCTGCACTGCAATACAGTCTCAAGACGATGTATCCGAGTTAATCAGAGCTCTCAATAATTTTAGTCTTGCTTGTTCGGCCAAGGTGAACTGGTCAAAGAGTTGTGAACTGGTCAAAAGAACTGGTCAAAGAGTTCTTTGGACTACCTTCAGGTTTTTCTTTCCCGCCACTGCCAGGAAATTTGTCCTGGCAGAATGATGGCGTTTACCATTTGGGCGTGCACCTCGGTGATTCCCGATGCATTCAAAAAAACTGGGATGGATTAATTGAGAAAGTGCATTCCAAGCTACAAAAATGGAAAGGGCTTCTTTGCAACCTATCCTACCATGGAAGAGCATTGGTGATCAATAACTTGGTCACTTCTACCCTGTGGCACAGGTTTATGGTCTTACAGCCACCAAAATGGCTCATCAAAACCATCCAGAAACATTAAATTGATTTTTTTTCTGGAGTGGTAAACACTGGCTCCGACCAGGCGTGCTCAGCCTTCCACGTAATGAGGGGGGTCAAGGGCTCGTTGATGTCAACAGCAGGCTCATGACTTTCCGCCTTCTTTTTGTGAAGAAGTTTCTTTACAGCCCCATGCATTGGGAGAGTTTAACCTTGTGTTTGCTAAAGCAAGCAGGTCAGCTGGGATATGGTCGTGAACTGTTTTTGCTTGATCTCCCGAAGATCGATGTCTCATCACTTCCGCTGTACATGCAGAGTGTCATCAACGCCTGGCAAGCCTTGTCGTTGCGTCGTGAGACCGGTTCCATTACCACCTCGACGTTCCTCAATGAACCAATCTTCTACAACCACATTTTTTCAGCCATTCCTTCTTCCAGGACTTTTGTCCAGTACTTTGTGGGGTCAGATCTTCTCTCTGTCCGTAATTTGTTGGACTTTCAAAGAGAAAGATGGAAGTCTGCTCACGAAACTTCTGCCAGCTCTGGTTTCAGGTCCATTAGGATTATTGGGCAGATTTTTTTTTGCTATCTCAAGAGCAGCAAATAATCTTGGAGTAGAGTTCAGGAGCCTGTTTGAGTCTGCGGGTTTGCTTGACCAATATGCTTTCCCTGTTTTGCTTTTGAATTTTAATGGCAAATTTGTACCCCTTAGCTCCATTGAGAAAGGGGCGTTGCATGAATTTTGTGTGCGCTTTATTTTTGCCGATTTTGTAAACGGCCCTTTTGGAGTTCAGTGGAGAGAGCACCTGTCAACTCCTTCACCTATTACTCCTGTGTGGCGCAGTCTATATGCAGCCCCAAATCTCCAAGCGGACGGGCGACCTGCAATGGAGACTTGCGCATTGGATTCTTCCTCATAACATTTTGTTGCACAAATTTTCAAATGACATTTCTGAAGTGTGCCCCTTTTGTGAAAGTCGTGAAACGCTTTATCATGCATAGTGTTGAGGATTTGGGAATTGTGTGTGTAATTTGATGTAAACCTTGTTGTAAATATCACCCTCTGTAGTATCAAGGTCAAAGGTTGCCCTTAGTTAATCCATCGCACACACGTAGCAAATCATAGATTTCCCCTCGGTAGTTAGGTCCTTAATATATGTCAGTATAAGGCTCTGTGGTCCACTAATTCATTGCGTTGCATCAATTAAATAAGATAGGTCCCTCCGACGCCCCCATGGCATCTTCAAAGTGCCAGTAACTTTGGATGGGGTTTGTGGCATCACTATTGCCAACTGCATTGGGCGGTTGGCTGCATTTGCCTCCATTGAGCACGCGGTCGGGGCGGAGAAGAAAGGCGTGTCTCCACCTCGTCATCAAAGGGTGGAGCCAGGAGAGCCCGAGCGACCAACCAAGGCTCGGGGGTTTGGCTTGAGAGGGCGGAAAGAGAACGATCGGGGAGGTTCGCGAAGGTTCGGGGGTGTGGTCAATATAACCCGCGGCGGGACGCCCCCACCTCAGATGAGATACGAGAGATGAGCCCTGGAAGAGCACGCGACGCACGAACGAAGTCCTTGGAGAGCACGCGACACACCAGCACGCAGCAGCTTTAACCACAGCAGCTTTTGGCTTCGACGGCAGTTACACCAGCCGCGAAGGAACGTGCCGTGCGAGACCGATCAAGACCAGGGCGGCGGCTGCTCCCTCCCGGCCCGACCGTGCTCCGGTCCGAGCTGAACCTTCCTCTCCCTCCAGCCATCCACCTTCTGCCATTCCTGTCATCATCCCCCGTGTAAGTGTGATTGTCGTCTGTCTTTCATGTTGTCCCTGGGTATAAGTTAAGCCTGTTTAAATAAGCTAGTGTGCACTGTCTTCTTCTTCTTCCATTTATTTTCTCATCCTTCTTCCTCCTTGGTTACTTTTGAGTGTATAAATAGTGGTAATAAATCATATTTGTTCTTCCTACGTTCTTCTTCTTCACATTCGGTCGCTTTAGTGATTTCCCTCATTGAATACCTGTGGCACGATTTGGCCAACGTTAAGGATCGGGTCAGTCCTTGTTAATAGTTCGTGCCGTGGTTGCTAAACCGCTCGGCAATTACCATCTGTCCGCGGTCGTGAACGGGGTTGCGCTCCTGCCTCTCCGGTGGGAGCTGTGCAGCGTCAGGACTCACGTCGGTCAGTCACGAACAAGGGGACTAATCCCCCCTTCTTAAGGGGAAGAAGGCCGACGTAGAGATCCGCAACATTTGGTGTCAGGAGTGGGATTCGGACCTGAAGCGCGCTTAGCGCGCTCAAATTACGAGTGGCCCACAATTTTATTTAACATCTTAAAGTTAAAATCGTGCCATGGATGGTCAAGGTGATCGGATGCCGGTTGGGGAGTTAAAGGGGGTAGAATCGACCCAGGACCCCAGGGTAATGTATATGGGGGGGAGAGAGAGGCGGAGAGCAATGAAGATCTGGTTGCAGGGGTATCAGGTGCACAAAATGGCGGCGCTTCGCACGTGGTCGCGGCAGCCGAGCCCGAAATGCCGGAGTACATGAGAGTATTTATGATGCAAATAATGGCCAAATTAGACACCCAAAAAGAAGAGACGAGGGCTCAGGGTGAGCAATTAGAAAATCGAATGGGGCAGCACATGGGAAACCAAATTGAAGGGATGGAAAGCAGAATGAGGGACGAAGCAAGGGGTACCAGTGAGCAATTGAGAGACGGGTTAAGTACTATGGGAAGCCAAATCGGGGGGCTCGACGGCAAAATCAGGGGGCTAGAAGCTAAATTTGGGGGGTTAGACAATAAATTTGAAGGGTTAGACAACAAATTTGAGGGGCTAGACAATAAATTTGAGGGGATAGACAACAGGTTGGAAGGGCTAGCAGGTAAATTGGGGGCCAACTGAATGACGTGGGTAACCAAATCTGGGAAATGAAAGAGGGGTTAACGGGGTTGGAAAATAGAATGGCTGCCCAGGAGAACCAGATGGAAGGGGTGAAGAATGGGTTAGGGGGGTTAGAAAACACAATGGAAGGCAAATTGAGGGAAATAGGGGAGCAATCTGTCCGGGAAATTAAACAGATGGGAGATAAGATAGAGGAGGTGAAAATCGGGTTAGAAACTAAATTGGATGCCCAGAGGAATGATTTGGAACAGATGAGGGCAGCATCTACCAAAGAGATGGGAGAAATTGGGGAGGAGATCAGACGGGGTGTGAGCGAGGAGTTTGCGGGGGTACGCGAGGAGGTAAAGCGAGGTGAGGAGCGTATGGAGAAAGAGGTGAGGAATAATACGGCTGGGTTACAGGGGGGTGTAGAGGACCTGACACGGGGAGTAGACCAGCTGACGGTGGGACAAAAGGAATTCGTGGAGCAGGTGGAAAAGAACACTGCAATAATCGGGGGGTTAAAGGCGACACAGAAGGAGATAAAGAACGAACTCATAGCGACAAAGAGGGAATGTCGGATGGTACATGAGGGGTTGACAAAGAGGTTGGACGAGGTAACGGAGGCAATGGAGACGAAAGAACGGGAGGTGAGGACGCACATAGAGACGGCTAAGGTGGCCTTAGAGGAAGAAATTGAGGGGCGCACCGGGAAATGAAAGAGGTGAAGAAAAAGTTAGAGGATGTGGAAGAGGGGGTGAGTGAAATTAAGAAGAGACGGAGGGAAACTAAGAGGGAGATAAAGGAGGAAGTAATGGAATATGTGCAAGGTCTGTGCTCAAATCATGATGATATGCTCACTAACCAAATAAAGAGTTTGCAGGTGGCGGAAGAGGAGCGACGACGAGGTGCCGAGGTGAGGGGCGATATACTCGGAAATGTATATGGTGTGAGGGGAGATTCAGTCGGCTTGGGTGTTGGGTTAGACCCGGGTGTTCGTGAGAGGCCGCTGGTGAAGTGTGCGACAGGTACAGAGTGTGAAGGAGGAGGTGTGCGAGGATGTCCGACTATGGGGTGTGTGAGGAAAAAGTGTGCGCCGAGGAGTGAATGTGCTGTCGAGAGTGAGTTGGTCGTGGCGCGTGTGCGGGGGGGCACATGGAAGCGTGGAATGGGGAGTGTTACAGGGGATGTAATGGAAGAATGCACACCTGTGGTGAGTGTTACGGAGGGTGTAACGGGAGAGTGTGCGCAAGAGGATGCGCGAAAAAGGTGTGTAACAGAGGAGTGCATGATTACAGAGAGCGCTGTCAAGAGTAAGGGTGAATGCGCGACCGAGTGTGGTGGTGAAAGTAGTGAGAGTGACACGAAGCACGAGTTGGTTGTAGCAGGTAAGAGGGGATGCACAAGCGCGTGTGGGAATGCACGCTTGAGTTGGTAGTGGAGCACGTGATTGGGTGTGCGGAGGAGAGCACACCCGTGGTTGTCACAGAGAATGTGACCGAGGAGTGGGCGCGAAGAGGTGTGTTGGTGAGGTGTGCGAACGACGAGTGTGTGCTAAGGTGTGCGGTGGTCAGGTGTGTGACAAAGTCTGTGAGCGGAATGAGTGTACCTGGGTGTTGTGTAAGAGAAGGTGCAATGACGGAGAGCACGGAGACAGCTGGATGTGTGAGCGAGGAACGGAACGCGGGGTGTGAGCATGCAAGTGGAGCATCGACGTTAAACGGGATAGCGGTTAGATCGACTTGTAGCCGAAGCGAGCCCTCGGTTCGTGCCGGGCGTTGTGCGCCACGGGAACCAGCGGGGATCGTAACCACGGCGGGTTCAAAGGAACCGCCGTACGGGATCCACGCCGGGCCTCGCTCCGAACGGTCGTGTCCATGCTCCGCTAAGCGGAGCGGGCGGCCCGGTCGGAAGGGTCATCACGGCGACCCCTTGTGGTTGACCCGTTCCGGCAGGGCAAGATCGGGCCATCGGATGGCTCCGTGCCGAGATGGTGCGTGGAATCTCAGCCCGGGTAAGCCCCCTTCCCTGCACCGAATGCCGGATGAATCCAACCGCCGGCAACGAACCACCCACATTCATTGCTCGACTTGGCAAAGCCAAGTTCTGAGCATGTAAAGATGCACCGAGGCTCCAGTTAAAGGACATTTGGTAGGGATAGGGAATTTGTGATTGGAAAATTTTGATTGACTGGAATTGGATGAGCAAAATTTGTAGTGAGAGATACCCGATGTAGTGGGATGGCAACTCTGCCATCCCTCAGATAAGGGGGCAAAGGAGCAATAGTTTTATGGGGTTTATGGCAGTGTAAGCTCGCCAAGGGAGGGTTTGGATAATGTGTAGGGACCTAGAGATTGACCATAGGTAACGGTAGAGGTAAGTAGCGACATTGGACAGGTAGTGGGGACATAGAGAGGGTAGTTGGATTATAACAACGAGGGAGCGCAATAGTTTAATGGGGCGACGGGGAAGCGCGAGTTTCAGAGGGGAGTAGTCAGATCAGATGATGCCGTGTGTGTGAGTATTGATATCGAGCAAATGAGGAATTGCTAGGCAATGCTCGGGAGAGATGTGTGTGTGTAAAAGTGTATTCAGTAGCGTATTGTGAAAAGTGTGGGTGAGTGTATTGTATTGAATGAAGAAGCCTGGAGGAAGGAGGGTGCAAGTGCCACCAGGTGTGTGATTGCACAGGTGTGCAAGTGAACAGGGTTTGGAGCAGTGTATGAGTGAGTAATGGTGATTGTGTGTTGTGTTGACCAAAGGGTCCTGGGAGGAAGGAGGGTGCAGGTAGCACCAAGAGTGATGGCACAGGTGTGCAAATACAGGTGAATGGAGAATGGTTGTATGGAATAAATGGTCTGGAATACATGGAGCATGGAATGGATGGTGTGGAGTGAGTATGGTGAAAACTGTGGAGTGGAGTGGATGGTGCGAAGGTGTGTATGGGGAGGATGGACCCCATCACGAATACCCGGGGAGGGTAGTTTAAGAGTTAGGTTGAGGGAGTAGGTAAATTGTGGTTGGATATTGGCATCTGTGGTGCGTGTGGAAGAATGGTGTTTGGATGGGTGCATTGGTGACGTGGAAATGGCTGGGCGTGTGGCCTGTTAGTGTGTGTAGTTGAATGGGCACTCCGCCACTGTTAGGATGTCGGCCAGGTGAGGCCGCAGGTGGGCTCTGGGAGCCGGTAGAGTTGTTGTGGATGGGGCCCGAGGATCCGGAGGACGGACCCGGGTAGCCCAGTGCCAGAGAGGGCACCGAGTGGGGTAAGCGCCAAGGAGGGCCTTCCCCAGTTAGATAGGTTAGTTTAAGGAGCAGGTAAGCTCGGAGGCAACTACAGTGGTGGAGGTGTGCAGGTGGGTAGACCTGCTGGGAGGGCCACACGACCCAGTCCTGAAATTGTGCAAAGGCACAGGGAGTTGAATCGGGGGAGTGAGACCCCAAATTGATGAAGCACCACAGTTTGGTCAATGGGAATTTGGTTCTTAAAACCGCATAGAGAGTAAGATGGCCAATGGTTTGGCAGGGAAAGACCCCGGGTAGTGTAAAGTGTGTTAAAGTCATTTAGAGGATAGTTAGGATTGAAATCTCCTTGCACCATCTACATCCACTCACCTGAGGTGACAGGACTCCACACCATGCCATGGTTGTTTTGATTATTTTTTTTGGGCAAATGTTTGGATTGTGAGACGCATCATGACATGGGTGAGACATTGTGCTTTGTTGTTCCATCTCTCCCTCCTATGAGGATTGATGATGAATTGGGTGATGGCAAATTTGGTTAGAAATAGGGATTGTGGTGACGAATTTGGTATAGGGGAAATATAGGGAAGACGTGACAGTAGTGACGAATTTGTAAATGTGTAGGTTTTTGTAAATACGGGGAGGGGCAAGGGGGGGTAGTGTAGGTCACATGTGGGGGGCGTACGGTAGGGACGAGCTTTCTCACTTCGCTCTCCGTACGCACCTCGTTCTGCATTACCTGTTTTGATGTGTACCCTTGTGACCTTACCACTCGCTCACCTGTCTTCTGTTCCCCGGTCTCCCACCCGAGGACTGTGCTCTCTGGGCACCGAGGGGAGCGTGCAGGAGTCCGCCATTGTGTACCAGAACTCCCGCAACCAGCATGCATTGCATTGATGCACCACTTATGGA
Source organism: Myxine glutinosa (assembly GCF_964187855.1). Lineage (NCBI taxonomy): Eukaryota > Metazoa > Chordata > Myxini > Myxiniformes > Myxinidae > Myxine > Myxine glutinosa. The sequence continues at coordinate 100,885,435 of NC_136268.1, read as the reverse complement.
CCGCCGTTCTGCGGCCAAGCACCACTTTATGGACCCCACGTTTTGGGGCCTGGCACCTCTGCTGGAACCGGCCACGATGGCCCAGGATCTTGCTTGCGGACCTCGGAAAGGTGGCACCTACGCCAAACAGGTGGACCACCCTTAGTTGGCCCCTGCGGGCCTAAATAAAAATGGACACGCTTTGTGCATTTCCTTTTTTTAATGTCCAAATAGGCCGCCAGCAAGAAGAAAAGAATTGAAAGACGACATCAAGAAGAACAACGGCCAGCAGAGGGAGCCGAAGAAGAAGACCACCACCAGTTGTTTTTTTTTTGTGTATGATGATTATGAACTGGTGACTGTTGCACCGAATGGTGCTTTTGGTGGGTTTTGGTGCTTTATGGTACTGGTGCGTCGATGCAATGCATGCTGTCTCCTCCCTCCCAACAGGAATTTCTTTTTGTTTCCTCAAAAGAACAATCACAGGTCCTGGGTTGAGTTTTGTAAATAGTCAAAATAATGTCAATGTAAATAATGCTCCCCCACCGTAAATGTTTAGTTTGAGAATTAATTCCGCAATTTGGTTAGCTGTGGGTGTGAAACTGTTAGGCAGGGTGCAACGCAATTAGCGGGACATATTTATTCGTGTTTTAAGATTGTCGCACTCAGGGTCAGGTTAATTGTAGAGGGTTACTACACCTGCGTGTCACACTAAAGTTAAAATTTTCGGGCTGGGCCGTCCCGCAAGGAAGGAGGGTGCAGTGTTGAGGATTTGGGAATTGTGTGTGTAATTTGATGTAAAACTTGTTGTAAATATCACCCTCTGTAGTATCAAGGTCAAAGGTCGCCCTTAGTTAATCCATCGCACACACGTAGCAAATCATAGATTTCCCCTCGGTAGTTAGGTCCTTAATATATGTCAGTATAAGGGCTCTGTGGTCCACTAATTCATTGCGTTGCATCAATTAAATAAGATAGGTCCCTCCGATGCCCCCATGGCATCTTCAAAGTGCCAGTAACTTTGGATGGGGTTTGTGGCATCACTATTGCCAACTGCATTGGGCGGTTGGCTGCATTTGCCTCCATTGAGCACGCGGTCGGGGCGGAGAAGAAAGGCGTGTCTCCACCTTGTCATCAAAGGGTGGAGCCAGGAGAGCTCGAGCGACCAACCAACGCTCGGGGGTTTGGCTTGAGAGGGCGGAAAGAGAATGATCAGGGAGGTTCGCGAAGGTTCGGGGGTGTGGTCAATATAACCCGCGGCAGGACGCCCCCACCTCAGATGCGATGTGAGAAATGAGCCCTGGAAGAGCACGCGACGCACGAACGAAGTCCTTGGAGAGCACGCGACGCACCAGCACGCAGCAGCTTTAACCACAGCAGCTTTTGGCTTCGACGGCAGTTGCACCAGCCGCGAAGGAACGCGCCGTGCGAGACCGATCAAGACCAGGGCGGCAGCTGCTCCCTCCCGGCCCGACCGTGCTCCGGTCCAAGCTGAACCTTCCTCTCCCTCCAGCCATCCACCTCCTGCCATTCCTGTCATCATCCCCCGTGTAAGTGTGATTGTCGTCTGTCTTTCATGTTGTCCCTGGGTATAAGTTAAGCCTGTTTAAATAAGCTAGTTGTGCACTGTGTCTTCTTCTTCTTCCATTCATTTTCTTATACTTCTTCCTCCTTGGTTACTTTTGAGTGTATAAATAGTGGTAATAAATCATATTTGTTCTTCCTACGTTCTTCTTCTTCACATTCGGTCGCTTTAGTGATTTCCCTCATTGAATACCTGTGGCACGATTTGGCCAACGTTAAGGATCGGGTCAGTCCTTGTTAATAGTTTGTGCCGCGGTTGCTAAACCGCTCGGCAATTACCATCTGTCCGCGGTCGCGAATGGGGTTGCGCTCCTGCCTCTCCGGAGGGAGCTGTGCAGCGTCAGGACTCACGTCGGTCAGTCACGAACAAGGGGACTAATCCCCCCTTCTTAAGGGGAAGAAGGCCGACGTAGAGATCCGCAACAATATGTTGGGTGCAGAAGACTTGTTCCTTTGTTTAAGTTTTTGCATGCCAATATTTTGAAAATGGGGCTTTCTTTTTCTTCTGTTGAATTTATTTGTGGTTATCCTATTTCTGCTGTACATCAGTCCGAAACTGCTTTAGCGACCTTTTTGGTTGCTGAAGGAAAAATGGCAATTTACAAAACAAGGAAAAAGAAGGTGGAAGGTGGTGAATTTTCTATTTGTAATATTTTATTGACCTTGAAAGTCCTGATTATTTCTCAGATACAGCTTGAGTACCTGTATTGCAGCGAGTACGGAAAAGAACAAGAATTTTATGATAGATGGTGTGTTAAAAATGTTATTTGTTCTGTGAGGAACGAAACGCTTAATTTTGCTTTTTGATGTATTCATAGCTCTCGCATGAGTATTTCCTTTAAAATTGTTTGTTTTTTCACATTTGGTTTGTAAAACATTGCTGGTTTCTTTTAAATATCCTTTGCTCCTTTTTTTGTGTATTTATGATCCTTATGCAAATGTTTCTTTAAACTGGTTGCTTTGTTTACAACTGCTTTGTGAAAGGGTTTTTAAAATACTTTTATAATAAAAGGACGCAAAAGTCACTCTCTTCTCTTTTTTTTCTTTTTTTTCTCTTTTCTCTCTTTTTCTCTCTTTTTCTCTCTTTTTCTCTCTTTTTCTCTCTCTTTCTCTCTCTTTCTCTCTCTTTCTCTCTCTTTCTCTCTCTTTCTCTCTCTTTCTCTCTCTTTCTCTCTCTTTCTCTCTCTTTCTCTCTTTCTCTTTCTCTCTCTCCCTCTCTCTCTCTCTCTCCCTCTCTCTCTCCCTCTCTCTCTCTCTCTCCCTCTCTCTCTCTCTCTCTCTCTCTCTCTCTCTCTCTCTCTCTGTCTCTCTGTTCAAAAATGGTGCAAAGCTGAAATCCTGTGCAAGGTGGAGGGAGATGAACTTTTTTTGCTGCTCTAATTATAATTAATGTCATGTTTTTCAATTCCTTGATTTAATTATTTTGTTGACTGCTATTGAATTACTTGGTTTGTTGTGCTTTTTTATTCTTTTGTAATAAAAGACCTTAACACTCAGTCTCTCACAGTGTGTCTCTGTGTCTCTGTCTCTGTCTCTGTCTCTGTCTCTCTCTCTCTCTCTCTCTCTCTCTATAGTTGCGGAGCTGTTTACAGTTTAGTGTCGCATGAGAAATTACGTCACCACAGCGGTCGCGTTTTTTTCTCGTCACTTCAGATAACTCAGTCTATTTTCACGGTTCTGTTGTGCGATGGAAAAACGACACAGGGATTACCGTACCAAACCGTACTGTACAGTACCGTACCGCACCGTTCTGTGCAATGGAAAAGCGCCATTAGTCTATTGTCTTGCAGCATTCTTGCTTCATTATTGTGGTTGTGGTTATGATGGGATAGTTGAACCTATTGCCAACACTTTACATCATCATACTCACGCAATATGATAAATGAAAGCAGAACAAACGAGAACGGCACTCAATAGAGAGCATACCTCCGCCTGGTTGGCCATATCACTCAATGGTGAAGAATCACTAAAAAATTCTACTAGCTGGATCCGTTTCCGGATCTTCACGAAAATGGAATCGATTCTTCCTTGCCACACACACAACCTCTCCAGCAAGTTTTGTCCAAATCCATCCACAACTATTTGAGATATCCTGCTATGTATCGTTTTTGGCCCTATCTGTCAATGGTGAAGAATCACTTTAAAAATTCTAGTAGAATGAATGAATGAATGATCGTTTTTAAGGCCATTTTCCCTGCTAGAGTGGGGGTTAGCCTTGCGGGCCCCATGACAATCATGGTTCCCTGTTTGAGGCAATGTTTTTATGGCCGGATGCCCTTCCTGACGCCAACCCTTAGTCGCCTCTTACGATGCGCAGGGATATAGTAGCCGGATCCGAATCCGGATCTTCACCGAAATCTAATCATTTCGTCCTTTTCACATACGCTACATCTCTGTCAAATTACGTCCAAATCCGTCCACAACTTTGAGATATTTTGTTCACAAACAGACAGACAAATGGACAAACAGACAGACAGGGGTGAAAAGATAACCTCCATCTACCTTTGGTGGCGGAGGTAACTATTTTGAAACTTGTTAAATGAGTATTTGTGGGTTGATCTGTTTGTTATTCCTGTCAGAGCATTTGCCTTATTAGGCCAAGAGCTACAGGTAAAAATAGGCCCAACCTGGAAATAAATAGTACGAAGCTGAAATTTTCGGGAACATTTCAAAATACCACAAGAAACAACATACCCCAAGTCCCCAAGTTTCCTATATGTGCTTTTGTCAAAGCAGACTTAAATGTATATACACTATTTTGGGCTATCGTATAAAAAGAGAAATTCCATTTTCCTCATAAAACAAAAACAAGAAAAAGAGCAATCAGAGATTGCAAACCCTCGCCAGGATGTATTTTCAGTGTTTTTTAAGGATTTTGTGTTAAAACAAATATGGCGGCCGGACTACGTGACCGATGACGTCATCATTATTTTTTTCTAAACTAATTTATTCCTAGATTATGCTCAAGAAATTTCATCTTGATCGGATGAAGTTTTGAACTTGTCGAATTATGACGTCATAATGGAGGCACCTATGACATCATCATTAACATATTTTATTCCCCATGGAGAGTTCTTTACAATGAGCCATGTCTCAATTTTTTATATTCAGCACTATCGGAGATATTATATAGAGGTGCAAAGTTTTTCGATTTTCCAAGATGGCGGCCAAACCACGTGACCTATGACGTCATAATTATCATTAAAAGATTCTTCAGGTGGAGTTGCACCTATGGTGAAAATTTCCTGTCAATCGGACCAACGGTTGAAATTGTTTTATGTCCATCCCCAGATCTATACATCCTCACAATTCTATCCTGGAGTTATATGGAGAGTTCCTTAGACTTCATGTTAGAGTTTTTGCCCTGACATGCTCTGTCAACTGTGGGATCTTGTATAAAAAGGTGTGTTTCTTTCTAAATCATGTCCAATCAATTTGTAGAGACATCTCAAGGATGATCAAAGGAAATTGGATGCACCTGAACTCCATTTTAAGTGTGATAGCAAAGGGGTTGAATACTTGTTGACTCAAGAGATTTCAGCTTTCCATTTTTAATTGATTTGTAAAAATTTGGAAAAAATACATTTCACTGACATTATGGGTTATTATGTGTAAATCATTGACAAATAAATCTCAATTTAATCCATTTAAAAATCAGGCTGTAACAACAAAATGTGGAAAAAGTGAAGGGGTCTGAATACTTTCTGAAGGCACTGTATAAGGAATTAAGACAAGAAAAGAAAGGCCCTTGAGAACAACACACAGATGCACAACCAGATAGACAGACATACGGTGAAGAGACTACACAGATTATAAACAGGATTGATCAATGGTCTCTAAATTGGACAAAATGAACATTCAACGTACAAAATGTGCTTATGGTTCAATTATACATTAAAATATTAAGGATATATTAGACAGCTTTGTCCAACTGTTATTAAGGCCAGTTGGGCATGTTAGTCAAGCCCATACGCTTGCAGGGCACCTCAAACCACGGGCGATGCAGGCAAATGCACACTTAGTCCGGCAGCTAAGCTAAATATAGCATAACAATTGTGCATTTTGTGGGGAAAGCACCAAATTTGGCACACTAGTAGACTATCATATTATGAAAAGATCTGGATATTGGGCCATCTCAGATTCAGAGATTTGATTTTTGCAAGATTTGCAGATTTTGCAGATTTGCAAGCTGAGATTGCAACGCCAGGGACGGCCGACTCCTTCCTGCGAGCTGCCCACGTCACCCGCACAAGAAGAGCTCATCAAATCACTGCAGCGGCACTGCACATCCTGCAACACCGTGCGTATGAACGCCACTGTATGACATATGCTGATGATGCAGAAGACCTGCCTGAGTTCGAAGACTGGTGTCACCAGAGAGGAGAAGACATTCCCAACTTTCAGTACTGGGCAACTGTGCTGGAACTAGAGATGTTGGTACTGGTCTACGTGCGTTCTCTGCGGCAGGCTTCATTCACGATGTACCTTGATGCCCTGACGGAACTGGTCCCATGGTTCCATGCCTTAGACCACCCACACTATGCCAGGTGGATCCCTGTTCACCTGAGGGACATGGTTGCACTCCCAATGAAGCACCCAGATGTAGCCAGATAATTCAGGGCTGGCAACGTCACTGTACAGAAGACGAAGAAGGTGTTCTCTTCGATCCCAATCGAATCGAAATCTTGCAAAAATCAAATCTCTGAATCTGAGATGGCCCAATATCCAGATCTTTTCATAATGTGATAGTCTACTAGTGTGCCAAATTTGGTGCTTTCCTCACAAAATGCACAATTGTTATGCTAAGTTGCCCCACTAACTTGGGAAGGGGCACGGATAACTTGGACATAATCCAAATTTTAGCTCATTTAGCATGCCGAAGGAAAGGTACAGTGCATTCAGAAAGTATTCAGACCCCTTCACTTTTTTCACATTTTGTTATGTTGCAGCCTTATGCTGAAATCGTTTGAATTCATTTTTTCCCTCATCAATCTTCACTCAATATCCCATAATGACAAAGAGAAAACAGGATTTTAGAAAGTTTTGCAAATTTATTAAAAAGAAAAAACTGAAATATCACATTGACATAAGTATTCAGACCCTTAGCTCAGTAGTTAGTTGAAGCACCTTTGGCAGCGATTACAGCCTCGAGTCTTCTTGGGTATGACGCGACAAGCTTTGCACACCTGGATTTGGGGATTTTCTGCCATTCTTCTCTGCAGATCCTCTCAAACTCTGTCAGGTTGGATGGGTACCGTCAGTGGACAGCCATTTTCAGGTCTCTCCAGAGATGTTCGATTGGGTTCAAGTCAGGGCTCTGGCTGGGCCACTCAAGGACCTTCACAGAGTTGTCCCTAAGCCACTCCTGCGTTGTCTTGGCTGTGTGCTTAGGGTCATTGTCCTGTTGGAAGGTGAACCTTCGGCCCAGTCTGAGGTCCTGAGCGCTCTGTTTCAGGTTTTCATTAAGGATATCTCTGTACTTTGCTCCGTTCATTGTTCCCTCAACCTTGACCAGTCCCCCAGTCCCTGCTGCCGAAAAGCACCCCCACAGCATGATGCTGCTACCACCGCTTCACCGTTGGGATGGCATTGGGCAGGTGATGAGCGGTGCCTGGTTTCCTCCAGACATGATGCTTAGAATTGAGGGCAAACAGTTCAATCTTGGTTTCATCAGACCACAGAATCTTGTTTCTCACAGTCTGAGAGTCCTTTAGGTGCTCCAAGCTCCAAGGGCTTTCATGTGTCTTTCACTGAGGAGAGGCTTCCGTCTGGCCACTCTGCCATAAAGCCCAGATCGGTGGAGTGTTGCAGTGATGGTTGTCCTTCTGGAAGTTTCTCCCATCTCCACACAGGATCTTTGGCGCTCAGCCAGAGTGACCATAGGGTTCTTGGTCACCTCTCTTACCAAGGCCCTTCTCCCCCGATTGCTCAGTTTGGCCGGGCGGCCAGCTCTAGGAAGAGTCCTTGTTGTTCCAAACTTCTTCCATTTAAGAATTATGGAGGCCACTGTGCGCTTGGGAACCTTCAATGCAGCAGAATTTTTTTTGTAGGCTTCCCCAAATCTGTGCCTCGACACAATCTTGTCTCTGAGCTCTGCAGGCAGTTCCTTCGACCTCGTGGCTTGGTTTTTGCTCTGATATGCAATGTCAGCTGTGAGACCCTATATATATATATATACAGGTGTGTGCCTTTCCAAATCATGTCCAATCAATTGAATTTACCACAGGTGGACTCCAATCAAGGTGTAGAAACATCTCAAAGATGATCAAGAGAAATGGGAGGCACCTGAGCTAAATTTCAAGTGTCATAGCAAAGGGTCTGAATACTTATGTCAATGTGATATTTCAGTTTTTTCTTTTTAATAAATTTGCAAAACTTTCTAAAATCCTGTTTTCTCTTTGTCAATATGGGCTATTGAGTGTAGATTGATGAGGGAAAAAAATGAATTTAAACGATTTCAGCACAAGGCTGCAACATAACAAAATGTGAAAAAAGTGAAGGGGTCTGAATACTTTCTGAATGCACTGTCGACACACAGACAGGCAAGGCAGAAGGACTCACCTTGTGACCGATCTCCTCTGTGTCGCTGCGGCTAATGATGCGAAAAGATCGAAGGTAGTCAAAATGTCGCTCAGCTCGTAGCTGATCACACAAGTAGCCCAGCAAGTTGAGGAGAGCCTGGAAGAGAATGTCATGTAGGAAATTCACCTTAGTCAAAGAAAACAGACTGCCTGTTTATATGGACTCATTTCCTACCATCTTCAAAGCATGCAGCCTAGAGTCATCGCATGCGTTCTTCCATAACCACCCCTGATCAATTATATTCTCGCCACACCATTCCCCTTTCCTTTGGGCCAATCGTATACGATGTATTTTTATCTCCGTTACATTTGATCCTCTACACATATGTGAACCTGCTCCCCTCTGTTTGTGGTTGAGGTCCTCCATGCGCTGGGATTTATGCATTAAATTATCATAAAACCAGAATTCAGCCCTTTTGTAACTTGTTCTCGTGCATCGGGGTACATCTGGGTTGGCAGGACAGCTCAGAGGTAGCATAGTCACCTTTGAGCTGTCTGGTCTGTGCTAAAACCCCCGACCCCGTTATAAAGTCACCCCGAGTGCTTCTCAAGCAAGGCGTTACATCAAAAGTTCATCACAGGCATCACATGTGATGTGAAGTTGGAGGCGGATATGCCAACATTTGATGGTAGATGTTAAAAATCCGATTGTGTCTTTTGCAAAGAGGTGACAATTGGCAGCACACTGAAGTTGAAAAAACGATGTTCCCAGCAACCACGCCATGAATATGAATGAATGGCTTTAGGCCAAAGTGCTGGAACCGAAGTGCCGTTTTATAGACATTTAAAAGCCCAATGCCAGAAAACATGTTATGACATCTACTTAAATTCTTTATTGGTCTCAACTTGACTTTCACTTGATCAATGTTTGGATTGTGGAAGCAAAATAAAAGCTGCACAAACACACGCATTGCAACTGCAACAGAGAATCGTACAAATTATTTGGCAACAGGAAATGTGCAAACACTGCTGACAAATGGTAAGGAAAAAGCCTGTCCAGCAATGTTTGGCTCAATAGTGGGGCGGCTTAGCCCAAATATTCAAAAGAATTGTGCATTTTGTGAAACAAGCACCAAATTTGGCACAAATGTACATTAATATGTTGCGAACATTTTCAGATATTGGGCCACTTGAAATTCCGTAATTTTTTTTTTCAAATTTTTTCAAATTTCGTAATTTCAAATTTTTCGGGTGACACCGTCACAATTTCGGTCTTCGAGGCCGGCCGATAGGCAAAGTGTGACCGGAAGGGACGAGGTTCTCCTGACCACGTGGCCCTCGATCTGGGAAGCGAGAGGCGTTCCATTAGTGGACGCGCCCCTCACGCCCGACTTTTGGGCGGCCCCGGCAGGCCGTTTGTTTTGACGTTCCGTGACAGGCCCCGCACCCCCACCTCCGGGCCGACCGGAAGCTTGTGCTGAGTACATCATACCTGAACAACTCAGTGAGGCAGAACACAGCAGTGCACACCAGGGTGACCCCTTCAGTGCATAAACCAATTAACCTGTCCACTGCAGGGCATATAGAAATGAAGTTATTTTCTGCATATAATAATAATATAAGTTCAGTTCTATATAACAATTTCTGTTATCACCACTACCACTACAACTACCACTACTACAAGCTTTGTCTGGAATTTTGTGGACTAACAGACAAACAGACATACAGACAAGCTGGGATCAAAACATTACCTCCTTCCACCATTGAGTGTAGAGGTAAACATCATGGAAATTATCTCATGCCCTAGATTTAATTCATGCTTACCCGTGTATTTGCTTCACTGGTTCACAAGGTCTTTTGCATACATGTAATTCAGACTCTCGTCTTCATTGCTGACCACACAATGTTCGCAACATATTAATGTACATTTGTGCCAAATTTGGTGCTTGTATCACAAAATGCACAATTCTTTTGAATATTTGGGCTAAGCCGCCCCACTATATCGGCCGGCCTCGAAGACCGAAATTGTGACGGTGTCACCCGAAAAATTTGAAATTACGAAATTTGAAAAAATTTGAAAAAAAAAATTACGGAATTTCAAGTGGCCCAATATCTGAAAATGTTCGCAACATATTAATGTACATTTGTGCCAAATTTGGTGCTTGTATCACAAAATGCACAACAGGTTTGCTATGCTGCTACACTACAAGTTCTAATTGGGTCTTGTCTTGTCAAGTTCCGTTATCTGTCTTGCAACGGTTTCACAGCTTCTTTCATCCTTAAACCCTCCTCTATGTTTGCATGATGTCGAGCAAACGCAGCCTCCTGTTTCCTCCATTTATCGATCCTTGTGCTCCGATACGCATTGCCATATTGTCCACATTTGCCTGATCAATTCTTGATATGGGTCCAAACCTTTGGACATCTTTCTTGGATCTTTGATAAGTGTCACTTCCTTCGACAATCAATATCTTTCGTTCTTCCTCATACTTGGGGATTCTGACCCGAACTGACAGTGTAGGCATCAGTCATCTCATGTTGACCGATTTTCGTTTTTAATGGAATTGTCTCCAACCTTTGGAGTTCAGGCATCGCAGAATTTCTGAATTGGCGAGTGGCATGGAATACAATTATTCTTCTGTCATCTTCACAACTATACATTCATTCCTTGGCTATTTATGTTCATTCAACCACAACTGACTTAACACTTTCACATTCATTTTATTGCTTAAAATTATTCATGGGTTGGTTTTGACTAACTTGTGCATCATTATTTATATATTTTTGCACATCATCGTCTGTATGAAGCTCTTTACATGAAAGTTCAAATGAAATGCTCTGTTACTCATGAGTTCCAAGTCTCTCATCTGAGAAGCTGCCGCCAATCGCCACACCAAACATGAGCATTTCATCGAGTGTGAATACTGAAAACAACTCCGTGCAATCTAAAACCCTCCCTTTGTTTGGGCAATGTATAGGCAAATTAGTATAGCGTTAATACATCATTGCGGTACGATTTATTATCTTCAACAATAAAAGTCCTTCCTGGCCATGGTGGACAACATCGTAGGTTCTGAAATAATACACCACTTTAATAATGAACGTTAGTTAGTACAGTATTATTGGCCTATACAGTACATACTGCATCATTGGAAGACCCATGACGCGTATGTTTTCGATATGATTATAACATTCGGTTTGCTTGTGTTTCACATTGAATGAAAAACACAAAGGTAGAGCATGGCGATTGTGATCAATGATATATTTTAACCTCCAGTAACTTTGTAGTCACTCGAAGGGATTAGTGTTACGATTAGATTCACTATAATATTAAAGTTACGTTATTATATTTATTACGAAAACAATATTACTGTAGTAAGAAACCTGGGCTAATTTCTTACTCCCGTGGTTATCAGTACTATACACCGCTTATCATTGATTCATGAACCATACACCGCTTCAATCCATTAACTTTGCATTCACGACATTGGGATTAAAGTGTTACGGTTATATTTACTATATTATTATTATTGTTAACACTAGGGCATGCCCGTACTATATATAAGCTAGGACGTGCCCGTACGTGGGTGCCCGTTCCTTGCCAAAAAAAAAAAAAAAAAAAATTTGTGTAGGGGTGTGTGTGTGTAAACATCCTAGGGCGTGCCCGTACGTGGGTGCAAAAAAACATGCGTGCAAACAACAACAACAAAAAAAAACTTTGAAACCACGTGGCAGTAACGACCACAGAACCCCCCCCCCCCTCTATTTACATGAATGGTTTGGTCCATTCGCAACGACCACAGAACCCCCCCCCCTCTATTTACATGCAATGGTTTGGTCCAAAGCGAACGGTTTGGTCCATTCGATGTGATTCGATGATTCGATGTGAATGGTTTGGTCCATTCGCAACGACCACAGAACCCCCCCCCCTCTATTTACATGAATGGTTTGGTCCATTCGCAAAGCCAAAGCGAACGACCACAGAACCCCCCCCTCTATTTACATGAATGGTTTGGTCCATTCGCAAAGCCAAAGCGAACGACCACAGAACCCCCCCCCCCCCTCTATTTACATGAATGGTTTGGTCCATTCGCAACGCCAAAGCGAACGGCGAACGGCTAAATCGCCATAGCTCGGTAAGTACTTGTCCGATTAATTTCAAACCTTGAAAAGGCACATCCTCGGGTCCCCAGCAATATACCTGGCAAGTTTCAAGTATATCGGACCGGTAGTTGTCGAGAAACAGCGGTCACAGACAAACAGACAAACGTACAAACGTACAGAGATTACTGGAATTATAGATAGATTAATACAAAAACAATATGACTGTATTAATAAACCTGAGCTTAATTTGTCTGAAGCGGCCTGAAGGTGAGGCATGAAGGCACGAAGCCTAAGGCCTATACGTACTGTCGTTGGACGATCCGGAACACATATGCTTTCAATATTTGATGGTTATTTTAACAATCGGTTTGTTTGTGTTTCACACTGAATGAAAAACGAGAAGGTAGACCATGCAGATTGTGACATATGACAGGTTCGAGCACTTCGACGACGTGTTCGGCCTGAACGGCATACAAATTAAAATGGCGGTCAGTGGAGTCAGCCGTCGTACACCGTCGTACACCGTAATTTAACACCATAGATGTAATGACCTAGCGTGACGGACGGACAGACAAAAAACTGCCTCTACTTTAATACTTAGATTAAAGGATATAATTAAAGGATCAGTACCCAATGACTGGTGTAAATTATTCAGGAAGAGGCAACACGGTGAAGTACCTGTAACTCAAAAACAACATTGGGAAATGGAGGGGAGAAAAAAATTGACATCACACCAGTAGTACATCAAGCGACTGCAAATGTGCATACGTAGATGTCGAGAGGTTGAGGGACTTCTTCAACAGCCACAAATATTCCCACGTTCTTGTGGGGTTGGCCGAAGGAAGTTTTTGGCCCAAGTCTTTCACAAATTGACTGGCGGGCCTGACATTCGACCAAGATTAGGGCAGGAATTTGTTCAGAGTGCCGGTGATAACTCTCTTACTCTTCGCAAAGTACGCCGTGGGATCTTTAATGTCCACCAACTAATGCCGGCAGACGGGATGCCCAGTTTAACGTCCATCCTAGGGAAGGTACACACATTCAAGTGAAATAAACTCACTTGCCTCAAAGCTATACAGCTGAGGGGTGGGCGAGCGTGCGTACCTCTAGGCAATCCTGCCACTCCGAGGACTAGTGAATGGAGATGTACATGTGGGTCGTGTTAAAGCATCCATCACAAAGTTAACGAGGTTTCAGAGTTGTAACCGGGAAAGAAGATGTTAAAGTTTAAGTGCATGTTTAGTCACAGCCAGTGGAAATATATTCATTCCCGGTTACACTTCATAAACCTCATCACCTGTGTAAGGAGTGTCCACCTGCACTCTTGTTCATATTTCCTCCCTTTTGTGGAACTACCTTCAAGAGAAGATGAAATCACACTCTTCTCTCCAGGGCTCTAACTAAACAGGTGGTGCAGTTTGTGGTCTCATGTCAACCACAACTTATTAACCCTTTTACTTGCAGGTTGATGTGTTTCCTTACAACCTCTTACCTCTTTGTTCATCCCCTTGCTTATTATCCAACTGTTACCTCACCATCAATGATTTTGTACACCGCACCTTTCCGATGCCATCTCCAGGCATTGCAAAACGTCATTGCCGGGCACCAAAGGGGGCTCGGCAGTGACGCACGCTGAAAGGGAGTACTCAGTTTTCACTCTGGTTGTTTGTTTGTTTTCTTGTTTTCTTGTTTGTGTGTTTGTCCGGGCGATATCTCAGCCATCCTTTGAGCTAGGAAGCTGAAATTTTGGCACAATAGTGAGCAAGTCCTTTGTCAAAAACGGTATTTTTTGTTTTTTGATTAATCAATTAATTGAGGAGTTATTTAATTATTAGCGATTAATTAAGTACTTATTTAATTAATTAAATTTCCTTTCTCTCCTGACCATTAACTCAGGCACCTTTTGAGTTAGGAAGCTGATATTTGGACATGCCAATGACCAAGTGATTTGGCTGCAAAGGCTATTTTTGATTTATTGATTGATCAATTAATCAATTAATCGATTAATTATTTAATTATTCGATTAATGACTAAATTTTTTTTTTTAAAGTTACAGATTCTGATTAAATGGTGGTGGTTTCTATTAGCGAATTGATTAATTATTTCATTTTTTTATGATTATTATTTATTTATTTTCATTACTATTTATTTATTTATTTTCTTTCTCATCTGGGCAATATCACAGGCACCTTTTGAGCTAGGAAGCTAATATTTGGACATGACAGTGACCAAGTGATGTGGCTACAAAGGATATTTTTGATTTATCGATTTATCACGAAATCGATTCATTATTTATTGATTAATCAATGAATTTTTTTTATTTTAATTACTGCCTTATTTCATTAAATTTCTAAAAGATACATCTTCGGATGAAGTACAAGTGGTTTAGTTATGCTATTAGCCAATTGATTAAGAAAATATTTTATGACAATCTTTTATTGATTTTAATTATGCAATTAATCAATCAATTATAGTACACCTCTCCCTCCCAATGCAGCCTCAATGAGCTGCACTGCGGTATTGCCGGGCGCCGGAAGATATTTCATTATTTGGCATGGGGGCGGTGTATTTTGAATGTATGTGTACTTGTTTTTTTGTTTTTTTAACCATCAATCATCTCACTCCTCCATGAACCTCTCTCCATGTTGGATTTGAAAAAAGGTGGATGCATGGCAGACCGAGAGGTCCTCTGTGGGTCATGATTCTCGAACATCAGGTGCTGATGGGGCACAAGGTTCTTGGTTGTACAACAATGGAGAGGCGGATATTTTTTTTATAATCCTGCCAGGGGTGGCTTTCCTGCAGACCACGCGTCATACATGTCAAAAACTACCCATCCCCGTGACACGTGACCACCCGTAACAACCGCTATGCACCAATCGGAACAAATAAATTATTGCTCTGTAAGTGTGAGTGCGGTGATTTTTAACGTGCGCGACCGGAAACGAGCAGACATCGCTAAAACTAAAACAAAAACGTAAAAGCCTAAAGGAAGGAGTCACCTCTTTTTTCACTTCCCAATCCTCGTTGTCGGTGAGCGCCATGCCCAGCGACAGGATAGTAACTCTCGTCTCAGTAGCGAAAGGAACCGCAGGATCGTACCCCAACCTCCCAGATAAAATCAAGGTACGACAAGCGCCGATACCGTAAAAACGTAGGAAGCACAAACGCTTCCGCATTCATCTCGAACATCGAGATTCGAGAGCCAGCCCCTCGCCAACAGCGCGGAGACAAACAGACCAATCAGAGATGAGAGCACTAAGACAAACCGACCAATAAGATATGGGTTTTGGAAACCCTCACCACTGGCCAATCAGAGCTGCTCTTGCTGAGTGAATCGAGTCAGTACGCTGTCGGTACCTTTAAAATGTCTTCTCGAAGACCATGGTGAAAATAATTTATTAAAAACCACTGAGATGACCAGGTAGCCAGCCAGGTGTGCTGATTCACCTTACGACGTGTTGGGAAATCTGGAGACTCACCCACTTGTACTTCCAGTCAAATGCACCGATTGTGTCAGAATTACGGCTGTACGTTTATGTCGGTCATGATGAGTAGTTGTTAGCAGTAATGAATGTTTTATTGAAATCTCTTTTATGTCTCCCCTCAGCTCTCCCCCTCTTCTAAAGCTGGACAGTGGATATGCCATGATGTAACAGTGTAACACTGACGGTTGATTTAAAATTATACTTTGGGGGTTAAACGCCATTACAATGAAGATTCAGTTTTGGATTCCATTGGAAATTACGTCACCCTTTCTTATTGTGTGTTTCTTCCGCATGTCTCGACAAAATTTCACATATATAGCTATCAGCCACGTTAATCTTTGGGTTTTATTAATCGTAAACGGAAACTCATCAATTGACGACAATCAGGTGAATTAGGCGGTGTATCTGATGAGCATCGCGTTATCCCAGCTGGTCTCCTCATGGTGTTTTCGAAATTATTTTTTTTAATTTTTTTTATTGGTGTACTCTGAATTAATGAATGCGCACAACCCTAATGTGATATCATCCGAGATTGGCGGAAATACCATTAAGGGATCAACGGGCTGCCAGAGCGGCGACGCCTTCTCCTCCTTCCTCAATCGACCGTTCACAGCGCTGCTCGGCCGGGATCGTTGCTACTGTCCACGGTGTTTGTGGTCTCCTGATACTACGATGGACAGCACGGTTAAAAAACTGGCGAGCGGGGCCGGGATTCTGCTCAGTCGTGCGGTGCAGGTGAGACCCGGGGCCGGCGTGTTACGGTCTGGGGCCCCTTTCATCGCGGGTACAACGGCTCGATCCTGAAGACCTTTACCGTTTACCGGCCGGGATGTACGCTCAGGTGTGTAAAATAAAGATAATAAAACCTCGCGAACCATCTGACCTGAGCACGGCCGTTTAGCCATCAGGACCACAGACGTGAAAAGTGCGTCCATGCACGGCGTTTTGGATCGTTTACAGTGCTGTTTACCTTGCACTACTCTACTTCATAACAAACGTGAACTGTGTACGAGTAACACACGTGCACGCACTTCTATATATTCAATAAAATAAATTCGTTTTGACAGCAGGGAAGGTTGTCCTCGTTTAGACTGTCCACTGCTCGAATCCCTTTAAACTGGTTCACAGATTATGAGGATTTTATACGATATTTTTTTATTGTCCAGGGATTTGTACAATTATTATTTGTCTAAAATCTATTTTCCGGCATCGCTAAACGATTCTCTTTAGCACGACGTTGATGGTTGCTATGGGGATACATCAGTTAGGCCCTACTCGGATGTTTCGTGTCACGTGACTGTATTCGCTCCTATCAGAACACGCGAGACCCGAGTCCTGACCATAGGAATTATTTTGTATTTCCGAGCACTTCAAATGATGATTGGTCTTAAAAATAGTAAAAATACAATTGTTTACCTTCAACCTCCTATCAAGTGTTTTCTGTTCTCAATTAATGATTCTGGACATTTTGTTCCTCCTATAAAGGTGTTTCTTTACTTCAACCAAGCTATGAAATGTGACTTTGTAGATTAGAAAAGGATATGATACTGAAGGGTGTCGTAAGAAATCAAGATCCACAACATTGTCCTAATGGTAGGTTTAATTCAGATTCGATCTCTGGCAACACCTGTAAGAAATAATCAAGCCTTGTATCAGGATTACATAATCATGGTCCATGGAGGTGTCAAGCAATTGGCAATCAATGCAAGCAAGCCTGGAACATCTAGATATACGCACCATTCGAGTATACACTGTCACACAGATTAAATGTCACAGGAATGATTCGGAGCGATGTTCGTCCGAGTTCTTATAGAAGCCTCTCAGTGGTTCGAGAAAGCATAACACCTGGGTTCAACTTGGATACAATTTCATTACAAAGGGTATAGATTAATAGACAGAACAAGTACAGAAGAGTTTTTCAGGAGATTAGAGCGTGACAGGACCAGGGGCCATAGCATACATAGCCTTAGACTACAGAAGAAGAGAAATAGGAGGGTAAAAGGTACAGGTATTCCATTTGCAGAGTAATTACCTCCACCACTGAAGGATATGAAATTTCGGCATGAAATTTCTTGGCGTAATAATCCAGAAGGATCTCAAATGAAATGAATATGTTCAGTACATTGCATCCAAAGCCTCGTGCAAGATGTATGTATGTTCTTCACACCATAAATTGCTTTGGTGCCTCGAAGGATGGATGACCTGATGATGATGTACAAGTTGTACATGACAACTCTTCTCGAGTACTGTTCACCAGTATGGCATTCCGCTCTGACTATCCATCAATCGGTCAAATACACTTGAACGGATTGAAAAACGCGCTTTGAGGATAATTCTTCGATACCGGTACGAATCGTATGACAAAGCTCTTCAGGTACTTACCCTACAGACTTTGTCATCCACACGTTGAACTATTCCAAATTTGCAAAGTCGGTTTGCGATAGATTCCCACAATGGCTGCCACTAAAGCGGTCTGTGGAACAGCAACTACGCCATAGTGACAGGTACAGGGAAATGAGATGCAGAACCGAAAGATGTCGAAGCTCAATGCCTTACCTTGTCAAACTTCTGAAAAATGGAGATGCAGAACCGAAAGATGTCGAAGCTCAATGCCTTACCTTGTCAAACTTCTGAAAAATGAGATGCAGAACCGAAAGATGTCGAACCTCAATGCCTTACCTTGTCAAACTTCTGAAAAATGAGATGCAGAACCGAAAGATGTCGAAGCTCGATGCCTTACCTTGTCAAACTTCTGAAAAATTAGATGCAGAACCGAAAGATGTCGAAGCTCAATGCCTTACCTTGTCAAACTTCTGAAAAATGAGATGCAGAACCAAAAGATGTCGAAGAAGCTCAGTCCCTTACCTTGTCAAATTTCTGAATCACTCATATTTTTATGAACTATTTTTATGAACTATTTTTATGAACTATTTTTATGAACTATTTTTATGAACTATTTTAATGAACTTTTTATGAACTATTTTTATGAACTATTTTTATGAACTACTAGCCGAATGCACCTGGCGTTGCCCGGGTTCCTTTTGAATGAATTTACTACTATAATTCAGCTATTACTCGCGGCCGTAGAAGATTGACTACTATAATTCAGCTCAGCTTTTAATTGCGAAATGGGCCCAACCCGGCCGAGGTGGGCCTCGACCGGCCTCGCCACCTTGCCTATAACCTTTCCGGGGCACGTCACGACATTTTTTGTTTTAGAGGTTTCCTCCTATCTTTTACCATTCAGGAGATTATCGCGTGTGGACAAACAAACAAACAAACAAAAACTTTCTTTTATATACGTATATAGATTTTTATGACCTCTTTTTTATGACCTCTTTTTTATGACGTCTTTTTTATGAACTCTTTTTTATGAACTATTTTTGATGAACTATTTTTGATGAGCTATTTTTGATGAACTATTTTTGATGAACTATTTTTGATGAACTATTTTTGATGAACTATTTTTGATGAACTATTTATATGAACTATTTTGAATGAACTTCTTTTGTGAACTATTTTTGTGCATTCCCATTGTTATGCATGATGGTATTAAATATGGTTACAATCACTAATATATTTGCTTCTTGATATTGATGTTACAGATTAGAATTGTATTGCATATTGCTTCAATTTATTGTTTGAACTCATTGTTTTTAATTGTAAATATTTTCACAATTTGGCTTGTGGCCATGATGAAAATATTGATAAAACCAATTATATTCTATTCCATAAATTGTTCAGCCTGGCAGAGGTATGCACTCTACCTATTGCCATTTTAGTTAATGCATGGAATGGTCTCCCTGGAAAGGTATTGGCAGCAGAAATTGGAGATGGTTTGGAATTCCAGTTAGGTAGCTATAAGCATCAGGAATATAGGGATACATGGATCTTGGCAGGGCATGGAGGTTGCTGACCTGTCAATCCATAATTGGATACCTGTGCCATGATTGTGATGCCTGTGAGAGGGTCTCGTCAAAAGGTGAATACTGTGTATTGAAGTACACAAGCCAGAGGGGATGTTGGTTACTTGTGCACTCTGTGCTAGAGACCACACCGCTGATCAGAGACATGGAGCTAATGATGGAGGAGTACTCCCAGTGAAACATGGAAATGTGTGAAATGCTTCTCCACGTTAAACAAAACTACGAGGGAATGCATTGGTATGTCAAAAATACAAAAATTGTTCTTCACGTTGAATGGAAAACACCAAAGGCCATTTCCTTCCTTGCTTGGACACCTCACCTTATTGTAATGGAGCTGATGTTGGGTTTTCACAGTTTAAGTCAATTGGAGACTATTTGATGAAAAGGCATCAGTCATTGTGCTCCAGTATTGGTGAATCGGTGCGACGTCAGGTGATGATAAACTAACCTTTCATTGCGGCATTTGTTATCAAATTGTGTGCATGCCCTATGAGCCTGGGCAGTCGGTACTAGGCAAATGCACCAGCGTGTGACCTTTTAAGTTTGAATCTGCCGTATTTGAATCCCAGTCCTTTGGATCACAGCCTTTGCTGATGTGTGCCAATTGTGATTTTGGGATGACTTGATGTTTGCACAAACTATCGGAAGGACCCGTCAGCTGACACCAGCATCTTTCGAGAATAGTGGATGAGTTATTGCCAGCACCCTGAAGGAATTACAAATCCCTGCCTGCATTGATTTCTGGGAAGGTGACGGTGACCCGCCCGGCGTTACCAGAACTGCCCAGCATAACCCTTGCCAAGACCCTGATTTGGCAGTACCAATGCTCCATAGAGAGGATGTTTTACTTCGATGATTATTCATTGTGCAGACGCACACTTTGGTCACCTTTAACCCTCTCGAGATGCCACAGGAAATGGTACATATTTTTAGTGGAATCATAAATATACAAAACAGGACCATGAGAAATCCACTGATGAGGCACTTCCCTTTTTGCATCTCAGCGGCCCAGCTGTACGCAACTTCCACAGACTAGTAAAGCACATGCTTTGTCTGCATTTCCGCCAATGGGCAGCTTTGTGGCCACACGCCATTTGTTAGGATTACAAAGGCCTTCACCATCATTGAGAGTCGGACACAACCCTCCTTCCACTACCCCCATAATGTAGCTGTAACCATCACAGCACAACACACAACCCCACAACACACTGCAAAACCCTGTCGTAACAGTTGTGCATTTGCGTGCCTGCTTGTGTCACGTGTTGTTGTGAGCAGCAATCCAACATACTTTCCCATTCCCCCGGAATCTCTGGAGTAACGGATCTTGTGAAATGGTTCCGTTTATCTTCCAAATTGCATTATTGCACACTTGGTACAGCTATCCTGCAACATTTCCAACAACATGTGATATCTGGAACGAGGTGGGAAGAGATCTGATCATCAGGGAGACACGTCTGATATCGCATCTGAAGTGGTGTTTGTGTGTGTGGTTGGGTGGGAGGTTCACGAGCCTTGGCAGTCAGAAAGATGAATACGACATCAGATATATTTGTTTTACCACTGAGAAGTTTCAAACTCGCATTCGAATGAAGTGCCCACGTCTGCTTTCTATCTGACCAAGTGAGGACGGAAAGTAGAAATGGGAATTGACAAATCGTTTGGACCTGTTTCACTACCTGATGATCATTTGGCCCATGAAGAAGATACAACAAAACTTTAGAACATAAAGATTCATTTCACATCACTAATAATGACATATTTTGATGGATGTTACATTCAGGATGCATGAAATGCCTTTTACTGTTGTTCTGACTTTGCTTTAGTTAAGTGTGTTTGTTTCCTCTCGCTTGTGCTGCATTAAGTGAAACGGAATGCGTTGTGTGTCAGATGAAGGCTCCGCATTCTTGAGTACGTGAGATGTTTCCTATCAAGAGAAGATGTGCACTTTAGTTTGGCACATTAAGGAATCAAATGGATGCTTGCATTCCTGGGCTGTACTTGGTTTAATGCTTAGTTTATGTCACTATTGATACGCAGCCTCCATACGATGGGTTAACGAGAAGCAAAATATGTCGCGAGTTAAACGTACACTTTGGCACGACTAAGCTAACGGTGTCAAGCCCGTTGTGACCGCCACGGACTGTTGGCTCCATCATCGTGTGTATGACTATGGGTACAGAGGGATCTTTTGGTTACAGACGTTGAACATCGATTTGAGTTACGCTAACTACCCCCGGTTATCAGCTTGTGTGGTTTCCATGGATGTACCGTGCACTGCCAGTGTTTCTGGAGAAGTGTGAAGCCACAATCACTACTGTGTCGACAGTTCACGGAAGAGAAGTTGGGCCATGCGGAGAAAACGGAACTTGACGCGCACTTTGAGAATCTCATGGCACGAGCAGACATGACTCGCCACTGGACAGAGAAGATAATGCGACAGACAGAAGTGCTGCTGCAGCCCAACCCAGGTTCGTCGTATCTGTACAAGCAATGCATCGATGTAATTTTAATTGCACGACACAGCAAGGACAGTAGGGGGAGGCCTTTTCCATATCTTCACTTACTCATTTACTCAATGATACAAAATTACCAACATTTCTCTGTCATTGCCATTCTGGCCTGAGCATGTTCACTGCATGATATAACCATCAAGGTTCCATATTTGTTCGAAATTCAAGTTGGAGTGTTTTGACCCATCCGGTGTAATCCAGTACCTTGACGAGGTGGTGAGAATTTGTGTGTTTGACCAGATGTGAAGCCCATGGGCCCAGCTCTCTTTCACCAAATGAAATTACACCATTTTAAGCCTGGTGTTGCCTTAACGGTTAGGGTGCTGGCTGGATCCTGAGTTTGAATCCCGGTCGATCGTTGAATTAACTCCAAGGGGGTTGACTTAGCCTGTCATCCTTCCGTGGTCGGCAAATTGAGTACCAGCTCACTGGTAATTGGGGCACTGCATCAGTGGCACAAACGCGCTTCCAGATAAATGATGCAACAAGCAGTCACAGGCTGCATACAAAAATCAAACAAACACCATTTTGAACCCCCCACGATATTGGAATGCTCTTATGACTCCCAAGATTCCTTTTGCTTTGTGGTGTGAAGTCATTTTGTAGTTACCTTTGAATGCCGTGCAGAACGAACACTTTGTGGCTAATTGCCTTATCTGCTATTAACTTTGTGGTGGAGATAGACACCAAGTTCCATCTGGCTGTTGTGCCTCAGCGTTACTCCGTGTCCATGACCGCCGGGCTAATTGTGTACACACCCTTTTACAGGAACACGGATGGAGGATTTTGTGTACGAGAAGCTCGAAAAGAAGGTCCCTGCACGACAGTGCAATGTGGAGCTACTGGGCCAGTTTATGACCGACGCGGGCAATGAGTTTGGCTCCAGTACACCATACGGTCAGTCACCAGAGCAGATATCCACATCACCTGCTCGACGGTTAACGTGTGTGCTCTGGTGTTTTGTTATAACAGTGACTGTCGGTCTTTTTCATTCAAAAGCTACTTTTGGCAGGATTTAACGTGATTGCTTGTCTCAATATCATTCATCATAAAGGAATTTAGGAGGATTAACTTTTGGGAAAGACTGGAAAAATGTTAGCTTTACCTGTTTACATGCTCCTGGCATTGGGCTATATTTTAAAATAATCTTCATGTCCATTGTAAGGGCGATGCCACTGCTGCCAGTCTTTTGCTGGGATCCGCAACTGTCCGACGTAATGTAGAATCGTCGGCAAAACAAGGTGTGGGAAGTTCGCGAAAAAATAACTAGACCAAAAATGCTGTTTTCAGACACTCGGAACTCCATCAGGCCTGCAAATTAGAAGGTGCCATTGGTGATGTAGCTTACTATGAATGGAGACTGCCTTGTATGCCACAGGTGGAGGCAGAACAGGATGTCAATGCCACGGTATATGTCCAGAGCCACCGAACTGACCCCCTTCGTTTATAGGGTCCAGTGTCTCCATCCATTGCTGCAAGAGGAGGAGCATGCCAAATGTTGTGACGGCCATGAGAGTAATCTGGTCAATCCTCATTAGATGATTAGACTATTTAATGAGTCGATGTTGTCATGGAAGCAGTCACACATTTTCCTTCCTTGGGTTTGGTGGATCTGGGGATGTTACTTTTTACCCCACGCATGCAAAGCAAAAAGCGGAGTTAAGCATTTGGTTCATGTCCGTCCGTCCATCCGTCGGCCCATCTATCTATAATTTGAATGTTATATTTTGAACACAACTTGAAATTGGAACAAAATGCCAAACAGGAAATCAGCCGTCTCCCTTGACATATCTCGTGCCTTCGATACGGTCTGGCACCCCGCTCTGCTCACCAAACTCTCCTCTTATGGTATCCATGGAAATATCCATGCATGGCCCGCCGACCTCCTCTCCTGTCATAGTCCTTGTGTGGCTCAAATGGAATTCTCTCATCTCCCCTTCCTGTCCAGGCTGGCATTCTGCAAGGCAGAGTTCTGGGCCCTGTGCTTTTTCTGCTCTTCATCAATGATCTCTCTTACTTTCTGGAAAATCCTCTCTATCTTTTTTGCTGATGACTCCACTCTCTACTGCTCCATCTCTCATCTCTCATCTCTCAGATCGATAGTCTGCAGCCTCCTCACTCTCTGCAGACCTGGACAAAATCGCAAACTGTTCAAACAAGTAGAACATGTCTTTCAATCCTGACAAATATCACACTCTCACTATGTCTCTTGGAAAAGACCGACCGGAAAACCCTCCCATCTACTTTCTCAACAATCCTCGCAAATAAGTTCTGTCACTCAAGATTTTGGGGCCCCACTATCTGCTATGATCTTTCCTGGCAAAACCACATTTCCAAGCTGACCTTCAAAGCCAGTCGCCGACTGGGCATGCTCCATCGTGCAAAACCCTTCCTCGGCATTACTGAGTTCCTCAACACATACAAAGCTTTCATCCGCAGCTCGATGGAATACTTCCCTCCCTTCTGGGCTGGTGCTCCTGCTTCACATCTAGCTCGGCTTCACGCTGTAGAAACCAATGCTTTTACAATCATTGGTATCTCCCGTGATGAAGCCGATTCTGAGGGCCTTTCACTCGCTCACCGCAGACAGGTTGGTGGTCTTTGTCTTCTACCGACTCCTCTCCGGCCTAGCTCCCCCAGCTCCCCCAAATATTCCTTCAGGACACACAAGATCTGCCAGCAACCCTCTTTTGGTGAAACTGTCAAAATCAAGACACTCTGCTCACCTTTACTCTTTCATTCCTCTTTTCTTCCACCTCTGGACAAACTCTCACACACTCTTCAATCCCTTTCCTCCATTCAGGGCTTTAAAACAGCTGTTCACCACCACCTCTTATCTTTCCCCATCCAAAACTGTGACCTTTTCTACCTCTGTTAATACACCCCAATTGTTACACCAGTTAATACCCCATTAATACACCCAAATCCATACTTTTCAAATTCAGTTTTCTTTCCTGAAAGTCCTAGTTGTGTCCATTTCTTTATCCCGTGTACCACTGCTAATCCACCCCACCCTCCCCCCAGTCCTCTCTCATCCACACATCTACCGATGTCCCTGTTCTCTACTGTTGTGCTTCCCTCTATCTCCCCCTCTTGTCTCCCACTCCCTTTATTATATGTTCTATGTTTTAGCTCTTACACAAGCATCAGCTTTGTATACAAAAAAATACAAAAAACCTAAATAGTAAGAAAAGTCTTTAGTTTTAACTTACTTTGACTTTGAATTCATCCTGACTGCATGTGCGCAAAGATGAGTGAGATATTTTTACTCTATCTGCCTGTCTGGCACTCAAACAAAATTGGAAATCATTCCAAACAGGAAGCATACTGTTTTTTTAAGGGCATCATAAATGACACAAACAAGCATATAGAACCAATAGACACTAGGTTAAACGGCGTTAGAACCTGGAATTTATTTATTTAAACGCCTTGAAACCTCAATATTTATTTGCATTGCATTATAGACTTGAAAACTTTAAAACACAAATCGCCTTCATAATACTTCCAAGAACCATGCGTATATATATTGTCACGTTCCTGGTAATTAAAATCTTTCCAAGGAACGGATAGCCGAACGAGCTGTTACTCCGAGGCGTTCAGTTCAAAAAAATATAGCGGAGTTAATACGCGTAGGGGAGCAAGAGGGAGGGGGGAACCCAGAGCCTTACCTCAACGGCTTCCACCTGACATCTTCACACCTGGATAAATAATCTCAACCGACACAGGTTTAAAATGTACAAGAATAAATGCCGTCTTTATTAAAAGAAATGCCGGTAATACAAAATAATGCACGGTAAATGAAATCCTAAATGGGACGTCCCTGGACACAGACAAAGGGAAAGATAACTGAAAATAAATGTGTTTGGTTATTCAATTGCACTTAGCTCGACTCGACCGGTGTGTCTCGTCAGGACTCGTCCAGGCCCCGAGTGCGCAGTCTGGACGCTCCGTTCTTGGCGGGAAAGTGCGCTCGTTCGTTGGTGCGAGTAGGCCTCAGTCTGCCCTCGTTTCACGAGGCCGCGCCCATTAGTGCGAAGTTGGCCTGCAGCCCGCTGTTCCACGCCGTGCTTGTCCACCCGTCGTCCGCATGGAAAACCGCAGTTCCTGGGCCGCGGCTCTACCTGCTCCTCACGAACTCCTCACTCCTTACGACCACCAGCAAGATCTTCAAACACGGAGATCGCTTCCATTCACGATCGCTTCCTTGAGCCCGAGAGCAAAATGCCACCATTCTTACGAGGTTCAGGGCGAGAATGCACAAGAGCGACCAATATCGGTCAGAGCGTTCTGTAAGAGGGCAAAATGTCGGGGACACAGTCTTTTGTTCCTCGGGCTCTGACGTCATCTCAACACGTCTCCGTCCCGACCCTATACTATCAGCGAGTTCCATCTTACCCGTCCCCTCCGTCAATCAAACCCCACCCGATCACGGCTCCTCGGGGCGTGGCCTCGCATATCTTTCGTCCCATGTGTTTCCAAAGTCAGGGTTGTCAGTGGCAGTGCTTCATGCCTGACTTCCGGTGGTTTTATTAATTAGGGGTGTTTAATGGGCGATTTTGGCTAGTGTCTATGGTGTGGTGCCAAAAGGGACATAGGAATAAAGTACAGAGGTAACGACATACAAGGGATAAATTACCCATAATCCCTGAGCTACTTAACATACCCCACTCCTCGTAATGGGGAGGAAGGTACACTTACATGACATTGTCTACCGGATCCCTACTTAGCGTACATCGAGGTGGTTCTTCTTTTTCGCGACAGTCGGAGCACACTAATCTATACACTCTACCTGCTCTATGGCATCGCTACCCCCTACAAACGTAACTATATATATATATATATATATATATATATATATATATATATATATATATATATATATATATATATATATATATATATATATATATATATATTATATATATATTTATATATATATTTATATAGTTGGGGTTTTGAGAACCCTGCACTTGTAAATTGTTGTAAATATACCCCTTTGTAAATACCTCCATTTCTTGTAAAGGTCAAAGGTCGTCCCCTAGTTAGTCCACATTGCAACACGTAGCGAACCATAGGCCCTCTTTGTAGTTATTTCATTATTATGTGTTTCAGGTAAGGCTGTGTTTCCAATAGTTTGACTATTTTTAGACTATTTTTTTTTTTTTTGACTCTACGTTGCATTAATCAAATAAGATAGGTCCCTTTCGTTCTTTTCAAAAGCGGTGCGAGTGGTTTTCTATCCCACAAGCCACCATTGCCATGTGCTCATCTCGGCGAAGAAGGGGGGAGGAGCCGCCAGAACACGGGCGTGGCACCTCATCGTCATCAGAGGTGGAGTCAGCTAGCCCTTACCGACCAACCAGCGCCGAGGTGAGCCCAACCGGTAGGCGTGTCATCGCAGCCCGCGCGGCTTGATACGGCCAAGAGCAATAAAAGCAACTGGGAGGGACTGCTTAGGGAGATGACCGAGGAGGAAGAACCAAGAGACACCAGCTGAGCTGAGACGTGCTGCAGTTGAATTGAGTCAGACGTGCTGCAGTAGAATTCAGAGAGAATTCAGATAAGCTGCGAGAGACGAGCTGCAGTTGAGTTGAGTAATAACCAGCGCTGACGACCGGGTTTTCGCCGCTGAACCTGAGCGAGGGCGTGCACGCGGGACACCAACGGCGTGCCGCTATCCCCGGACCTCCCTGCCCGCCAGCTCTGTGGACCGTCTGCCCCTCTCATCCTTCCAGCCATTCCTTCCTGCAATTCCCATTCGTGTACGTGAGTTTGTTCTGTCTGTATTGTCCTGGGGATAAGTAAGCCTGTTTAAGAATTGCTCTGTGTCCTTCTGCTCCTTCCATTTCCTGTATATACTCGCCCCTTTCATTTCCTTATAGTTAGTTAATAAACCTGTGTTCTTTCTTCTTACTTTGGTTTCTTTCTCGTCCGATCGCTTTCGTGTTTTCCCTATTGATATCTGTGGCACGAGTAGGAACCGCTATAATCAGGTTTAGTCATCGTTAACGGCCCGAGTCGCAGCTCGCTTCGCTCGGCGCAATCCATCCATTACGCTGCAGCCCGGGCCGGAGTATTTCCTCGCTGATGGCCGGTGGTAATACTTAGGTAGTAAGACAAATTGGGCTTACGACCCTACGTACCATCGGCCGGAAGTGACGTCATCCTCCCAGGAATGGTCGGACGGCCAGCTTAACAGGACAAGGGGATTAACCCCCCCTTGCTAACGTGAGTGCCGTCCCCCGTATCCATAACAATATATATATATATATATATATATATATGTATATATATATATATATTGTTGCGGATATGAGGACTGTTTTTTTTTATTGTGTGCTTTATTATTATTATTATTGTTATTCTGCGCCTCCTGCCTCCGGAGCTGTGTAAAGGTCAAAGGGCATCCCATAATTAGTCCATAGAGCACCCACACCACAGCTAATCATAGAATACCCCTGTTCAACAGTTATATCTTATTATGTGTTTTAGGGTAAGGCTGTGTCTCCCATTAATTGAAATACTCCATTGCACCAGTGAAAGAGATAGATTCCCTTCATTCCCACTCCCAAAACTTCCATTCCCCCTTTTCATCAATTGCCAACTGCATTTTGGGCGGTTTTCCCTTCATCCGCCATTGACCACGAGGCAGGGTTGGGGAAGAAAGGCGGGTCCCCACCTCGTCATAGAGGGGAGGAGTGAGTCAGCCCCACTCAACCAACCACGAACAAGGGGTTGGACTTGGAGAGGGTGTGGAGAGAAACATCGAGGAGGTTCGCGAAGGTTGAGGGATGGGGCCTATATAACCCACGGCAGGGCGTTCCCAAGAAGAGACAAGGGAGATGAGCTTTGACGACAGAGAAACTGCGAAAGAAGTCCAGGGTTGAACTGCAGCTCGAGCCACCGAAACTGCACTTGCTGCAGCTCGAGCCACTGAAACTGCATTTGCTGCAGTTGGAGCCACTGAAACTGCAGCCACAGCAGCGTGAGGCCTGGACGGCAGTTTGGAGCAGGGCCGCGAAGGAGCGGCGGCTGCCCACGAGTCGATCAGCTGCAGAACTAGTTGGACCTCCCTATCCCGCCAGCCATCCACCAGCCACCCACCTGCCAATCCCTATCATCATTCCCCGTGTAAGTGTGCTCGTAGGCTGTCTTTTGTCTTGTCCCTGGGTAGTAACAATAAGTCTGTATAAGCTAGTATTTTCACTGTCACCTGCGTCTCATGTGCTTGTAAATAAACGTGACTGCTGTCTTTTTGCTTATGGGTGTGAATAGTAAATAAATTTAGTAGTATTTCCAAACCTTTCTTTGCCTTCGTTTTCCTCTTTGCATTCGGTCGCTTTAGAGTTTTCCCGATTGAATAGCGGTGGCGCGATCCGGCCAAAGTTTGGGGCAAATCGGGTATTAGTCGGGGAATAACTGTTCGGTCGCGGTAATACCAACCGCTCGGTAAATAACATCTTTAACTGCGTCCGTAACTATATATATATATATATATATATATATATATATATATATATATATATATATATATATATATATATATATATATATATATATTTGCGGTTTTGAGAACCCACACTTGTAAATATAACATCACTAAAGGTTAAAGGTAGCACCCCATAGGTAGGCCACAAGCAACACGTAGGTCACCTTAGGACGTCAGTTATTTCATAGTCTGTGTTTAGATAAGGCCATTTCCAGTAGTCGCATCTGCGTTGCGGCAAACAAATAAGAGTAGGCCCCTTTTGTTCATTTTGCAGCCTCCCTTCCAAGCGACGCCATTAAGCGCTCCCCAGTCTGTGCCCCATGGCCCCTCCCAATTTGTTACGCGCCTTTGCCAGCAGCGTTCGCAACCTCGCTGGGCTTCCGCCCAAACCAGCCCAGAAACCCACGAGGTAAGGCCCGAAAAGGGGGCGGAGCGCCAGGATGGAGGTGCGGCCACGTCAACCAGCCATCAGGGCAGGGTCGGCAAGCCATAACCAGCCAACCAGGGCTGGAGTGAGATCGCCTGACAGGCGTGGTTTTGGGTTTCCAGAGCGTTCGCTGGCTTGGCTTATAAAAGCGCGAACGCAAAGCCCTTCAGGAGGACTGCAAGGAATCGCGCTTGGTAACAGGACTTATCGTGGTTGAGAGGACTTATCGTGGTTGAGAGGACTTGGAAGGACTCACTGGCGCTGATTGCAAAGGACTCATGAGGAAGGGGGAATGTGATAAGAACTTACGGAGCAGCGCTCATTACTGAAAGGACTGAAGCCAAGATTGGTATTGAAAGGTCTGGAAGGAATTGTGCTTCACGAAAGGGCTGACTGGGTGAGCGCGCGGCACGCATTACTGAGAACTGCAGCGTGCAGGACATAGGGGAGGGGGCGCTTGGAGCGAGTAAGACCGGTAGCGTGAATACAAAAGCGCCGGTACACCAATTACGTACGCCGATAGCCCAAGTTTACCTTCCCCTGTCACGATAATTGTCCGCTCGTGCTACGCTACACGGAGAGCTGCCTGCCGGGTTTCATCGCCTGGTACGGGTCGAGGACCGGAGCCGGACCGGAGCCTGGACACCATCGCCGGACCTTCCACCCTACCATCTGCATCCCCGTGTGAGTCTGAAGTCTGAGACCGAATCTGAGAGCGATCGGGCCCGTGTCCAGGGAATAGAGTAAGACTGTTTAAGACTGCCCTGTGTACTTTTCCTTCCTCTTTCTTTCTTGTACATTCTTTCTTTTCCTCTTCTCATTTGTACATAATTAATAAACCAATCTGTTCTTCCTATTTTCCTGGTTTCCTCTCATCCGATCGTCCTAGTCTTTTCTCCATTGGGTAAACGCGGCACGATTCGGAACCGCTATAATCGGGTTAGCCATTGTTAACAGCTCGGATCGCTATCCGCTCGGCGTTTCCACCTGATATCCGTGATTCGAGCGTGAGTTATTCCCTCGTTTCCGGTCAGCGTTAGTACTTAGGTAGTAGCGAATCCCTAGGCCTTAAAACCCTACCTAACGCTGCCAGGGAAGGACGTTATAACTTCCAGGATCGTGGCGGCCAGATAAGAGACAAGGGGATTAACCCCCTCTTGATAAGGGGAGAGCCGACGTCTGAGATCCGCAACAATATATATATAATATCGGTATGTGGCTTGTGAGAGGGTACAGTATCGGTGTGAAGAAGTAGCCACTATGTACGATGCTGATTGACGTGTTTTATGGTGATCAATAACCTTCCATCTCCTAAATTGTGACTGTGACGTTTTTACAGTGTGTAAGGGTGGCTGGTGTATAAGACTGCATAAGGAATGTTAAACTTTCGGATTCTTTTATCATTGTTTAATTAAAATTGAAGTATAGACTTGAATGCTGCACGTGGTATTGTGTTCTATGAACTCTCTAGTTATTTATGTATTTGTTTATTCATTCATTTATTCATTAGGCCAGATAAAAAAAATGAGTTGGTGATCGTCCTTTTTTCTCAAAAGTTCGGGTAGGGAGGGAGGTTTTTATTTTTATTTTTTATTTTTTTCCCCTACTTTCCATTGAGTTTTGTTGACATGGAAAAATATGAAATAAAGACTCCTTTCTCCTCAAAATGATTTAATTTCTTCATTCATCTCACAGATTTACAGACATTGCCCAAATCTCTATGAAACACAGTGTTTGTGTGATTGTGGATGATGTTGAATGTCCTAGCTGAGCTTGGTAGTGAAAGGGCAAGACACCTGTACATGTATATCCACCATGACATCGGAAAAACAGATAAACACCATGCCCTCGGCACCTTGAAACTATTGAGCATGTTGAACAAGATTTCTGCCACGCTTTGGTACTGGCTTTGCAGTACAAATGTTAGATTGAGGGTATTGCCCTGCCTTTTCAACCAAATTCTCCTCAGTACCACAGTGGATGCAGAGCATTTCATAGCCAGCAGAGTCGTACGCTAGTTCTATAGGGGAAGCACAGTTCAGATTGGCACGAACATAAAGATCAGCGAGTCTGGTATCCTGTTCAGGATCGTCATCACCATTGTTGTTGATCTCCGTGAACACACTTCCACAGCTGTAGAGAATGGTGTCCATAGCAGCACGAATCAATAGATTTCAGCGGGAAAAATCTCACACAATAGCCGCCATGAATGGCTAACGTAAAATGGGTGAAGTTGCCCGAGGCACTTGCGACGCTCTGCGCAGCATGCACCGCGCAGCACGCACTGCGCATGCGGTGCAGAACGGCGCCAAATTTGACCGTGAAAAGATCGTTTTTGAATGATTTTTTTCAAAATAAAAAATAAAAAAAGTTTCGGGTCGGGTGTGTTTCGTAGGGTCGGGCGGGGACGATCACCAACTCATTTTTTTTTTCTGGCCTTAATACATGAAGTTAATTCATTACTAGTTGTGAAATTCGGTGAATATTGTAAGCCACTGAATGGGTTTTGTCCCTTGAGATGCAGATTTTAACTTTTCTGTTTGTACTTTCTCCTTGCTAATTAATGTGCTGTAAACTCTTACGCAAGGTGGTTGTTTTGCAGGCAAGACCCTGATAAAATGTGGAGAGACCCAGAAATTGTTAGGATCTGCTGAGAAAGAGTTCGTTCAAGCTTCTATGACGAGTTTCCTGACACCTCTTCGCAACTACGTAGAGGGAGACTACAAGGCCATTGCGGTGACTTTGCTGTTCGATGTAGCTTGAGATTGTTTTTCAGCATTTGGTCATGAAGTCTGAAAAAACAAACAAAAACATTGCCTCATTATATATAGAAAGCATGATAAAGCAACACTCTGTTAAAGATAACTCTATACTGCCTGCAGAAGGAGCGGCGCTTACTCGAGAGCAAGCGACTTGACCTTGACGCATGCAAGACGCGCCTGCGGAAAGCACGCGCCAGTGAGACGAAAGCCAGTGTGGGTCCTCACCTCTTCACCTTCTCACATTCACACCTCACCACATCAAGTCTCTCCATGCTAAATGCTCACTCGCCATTGACCTTGTAATGTGTCTTTGTACCCGCTCATGTCGGCGAACAAATGCCACCTTTAATATCTTTTAGGTGTACGTTTACTGCACGCACCTGAATCGTAGTGTCCAAGGTGCCTGCAAGGCAGATTGATGTTGGTGCTAGCGTTGAGAGATAATGAGGAACATGATGTTTTTCAACTGTAATATGTTGTTTGTATTGCTTTGCCAGGTAAACCCATAATGGGGTAAAGTGGTTGTGGCCTTACCAATAGATCCCAGATGGTGTGCGAGTGGTGTGCATGCGTGTGTGCATGCCTCATGTTTGCTCTAACGCCCCTGTGCGTGCATTCTCTCCATTCTGTAGGCAGAGCCTGATTTTCAGGACATTAGGCCTCGTAATTTTGTGCTGTCTGCTAGCATTGCTGGGGTAAGGACGTTTTGTTTCATCCCGAATCTGGGGTCGGTCTAACAGGAACTTCTTGTCGTCCATGGTGTTTTTTTTGTTTATTTTGTTTTTCAAGAAAAGTTCCTAATAACGATCCTTTGCTTTAATATATTTGGTTTTGTGAAAATTAAAAATCAATGACCCGATTAGCTGGTAAAGCTGGATTTGCACAGATGGCACATGGGAATGCATTTCTCTTATTGTTTATGGATGAACTCGTTTTGCATTTAGATGGGTAAAATAACTCATGACGTGGACGACGCCAAATTGTGGCTGTTAAGCTTCGTACTATTATTCACCATTGGTCATCGGATAGTCATCGCACTGAAAGAGGTGATATGAATCAAAGCATTTATATTGGGAGCTTTTCGTGCAGCAACTGATCCTTGGCGATCGTGTCACATGACATGAATTATCTCCGCGCACCTCTCAATTTCAACAATCTCGGATGTTTCCAACAGCAGTTCATTAACATAGCTGACATTGGTTTGATGATTGCCCTTTTTTCCCATCTCTCCACACCTGCTTGCACAAATCAGCTGGCAGCTAGCACAGCGGAGGGAGAAAATAACGCTGCGGTAACTGGTGCTCTGCTCAAGGGACAAAATCTCTTGTGCTTGAACGCCCTCGCATGCTCTTTCACTTCTTGTGCTTTCTCTGATGTGTTTGACCATTTTGGGTGTTAGTAGAAGCTTGAGGGAGCCAATTGGGGTTCTTAAAGGTTTTATAATTTTCCTATTTGTGATTCCTCTCCCCCTATTCCCCCGCATTAGTTTCATTCCTTTTCATTGCTAATTAACTTATTTAATTTGGTTTGGAAGCTCCAATTGGTTAATAATGGCACTGCATGGATTGGGAGGCTTGTTCTGGCACAGGCTTGACAGTTTGGGAGAGTTGTCCAACACAGCCTCGCCTGTTTGAGAGGATCGCCAGACACAGGCTCGCCGGTTTGAGAGGATCGCCAGACACAGGCTCGCCAGTTTGAGAGGATCGCCAGACACAGGCTCGCCGGTTTGAGAGGATCGCCAGACACAGGCTCGCCGGTTTGAGAGGATCGCCAGACACGGGCTCGCCGGTTTGAGAGGATCGCCAGACACAGGCTCGCAGGTTTGAGAGGATCGCCAGACACAGGCTCGCCGGTTTGAGAGGATCGCCAGACACAGGCTCGCCAAACACAGGCTTGCCGGTTTGAGAGGATCACCGGACACAGGTTCGCTGGTTTGAGGGGATCGCCAGACACAGGCTCGTCAGACACAGGCTTGCCGGTTGAGGGGATCGCCAGACGCAGACTCGCCGGTTTGAGAGGATCGCCAGACGCAGACTCGCCGGTTTGGGAGGATCGCCAGACGCAGCCTCGCCGGTTTGAGAGGATCGCCAGACGCAGGCTTGCCGGTTTGAGAGGATCGCCAGACGCAGGCTCGCCGGTTTGAGAGGATCGCCAGACGCAGGCTCACCAGTTTGAGAGAATCGCCAGACGCAGGCTCGCTGGTTTGAGAGGATCGCCAGACGCAGGCTCGCCGGTTTGAGAGGATCGCCAGACGCAGGCCTGGCGGTTTGAGAGGATCGCCAGACGCAAGCTCGGCGGTTTGAGAGGATCGCCAGACACAGGCTCGCCGGTTTGAGAGGATCGCCAGATGCAGGCTCGCCGGTTTGAGAGGATCGCCAGACGCAGGCTCGACGGTTTGGGAGGGTCTCCCGACAGTCTTACCAGTTTGGGAGGGTCTCCCGACAGTCTTACCAGTTTGGGAGGATCGCCTGAAACAGGCTCGCCAGTTTGGCAGGGTCGCCTGACACAGGCTCGCCAGTTTGGGAGGGTCGCCTAACACAGGCTCACTAGTTTGGGATGGTGGCTGGTTTGGGGGGCTTTCTGCGGTGCAGGCTCACCCGTTTGGTGCCCTTACCAGGTCACAGGTTGGCCAGTCTGGGAGGCTCGCCGGTTTGTGAGACTTGTCGTGGTGCAGGTTCGCTGGTCTGAGGGGATCGCTGTGGTGCAGGCTTGCCAGTTTGGTTTGCTTGCATGAGTGCAGGCTCGCTTTGCACAAGCTCACCGGTTTGGAGAGCTCGCCAAGATGCAGACTCTCCAGTTAGTGAGGCTCACTGTGGTACAGGCTCACTGGTTTCGGGTGCAGGCTAGCCAATTGAGAGCGCTCGCCGGCGAACAGGCTAGCCACTTTGGGACCCTCGCCGGGGTGCAGATTATTGTCTGGCAATTGCATTGTCAATTATTCCACCACATAAATGCTCTTCATTAGTTATTTTTTTTAATGAAAATGGCTCCTGTTTTCTCGAATTGTACTTCCTTGGTTTTCTCTGCAGCTTCTGCTGGAGTTTTTGAAGTTGGCTATTTTGGCACAAAGGTTTTTCTTCTGGATCAGTTTGTACAAAAGCAAAGAAGCAGATACAGTTCGGATCAGTTTTTCCATTAATTGATCAAATTTTGAGGCTCGGTTTCCTCTAATTGAACGTTTTATTGATTTTGTAATTTAACGTCACAAAAATTTCGATTTATTCAGGAAGTTTTACCTCCATGGCAGCTTTGTTGGCTTTTTTTTCTTTTGGACATTCGCTTATTTGCTTCTCCTTTTTTTTTTTTTAACGTGTATCTCACATAGTCGGTGGTTTTAAAACGATACTTTTGCAGGAGAACTGGAAAACGTAATGCACCAATACACCTTGCATTCATTTGAACCTGCTTACTTGCTTTGAACACATGAGTTGTAATTCCAGCTTTCCATTTGTATTGAAATGACAAGGAATTGATGAAATCATTAAAAGCTTAACAGTAAATCAACTGTGTATCCAAAGGATGAACTTTTGTGCCAATCTTGATTTACCTTTTGTTCCTGTTACTATTCAGGAAAACCCAAGTGCAGAAATTGATGACTAACTACCTGGTTATTTTTGTAATTCCCTTAACTACACTAATGGTTTGTCATTTTGTTGTTGTTCTCCTTTTATTACCTTTTGGCTTTATTTCCTGCAAGCTTTGGGCAAAGGAAGTGACCAAGGTAAGCTGGCTGTAACACACACCTTGGAGATGTCTGATCGTCGTAGATGTGTGGGAAAGTTTGTCAGAATGTCCATTGTGTTGTGGCAGCACTTGGTTTCGGGGGCGATTTGCCAGTTCCAATGGGCACGTGTGCAAGTTTTTTATTTATATCTCACCCTTTTATTTTTATGCATATAAGAGCAATTACAGCTGCTACAGTAACATAACTCTCACTTAACACCATCTTCTAATTTGTTATTCAACAAGTCAACCAAGCTTCAAACCGTGGTACCTTCTACCCTGGTGACAGATGATCTACTCTTCATGTCTTTTGTTAGCTCACCAGACATGCCAGACTGCTTCGAGGATTTGCCTGAAAATTGATTGATACACAGTTGACTCAGAGTTGACTCTTTTCTTCGGCTTGGAATTGTGATGATATATAATCCGTGCCTGAGGGTCGTTTAGGGCATGACCAGTGTTCGGTTCACCCAGCTAGGCCTGCTGCTGTTTTGTCGATTTTCCAGCCTCTATAATTCGCTCTTCCATTCGATCTGACCATTGAAAATGTTGATGTATGAGTTTGTTATTATTATTATTTTGTATACATTGTCGACACTCATGGAAGAGCTAATACACTGAATGTATCAGGACATAACAGACAAAAACAGGCCACAAAATATGCATTCATGAGGTGGACAATATGGACACAGATGATGCATGGGGTGCACAAGATGGATACAGAAGGAAACTCCAAGGAGGACACACTGGAAAAATGGAAGGAGGAGTTTGGGTGGGTTAACAAGGGTACAAGAAATCATGGTTTTGGATTGGGGACGATCTGAGATGGTGATGAACAGCTGTATTGAAGACTTGGAGGGAAGAATGATATTGAAGAGGATGTGGAAGTTGGTTCCACAGGCGGCACCAAAACAAGAACAAATGAGTAGAGGTGAGCAGTGATCCTGGGTTTCGGTAGTGTCAGAAGGGGGTTGATGGTGGTCCATGTGAGCCATGCAGAAACCTTGGTGGGGGGAGGACAAAGCACGGAAAGAGGAGAGGGTGCAAGACCAGAAAGGAGGTGGTAGAAGACAGAGACCAATGACCTGTCTTATGATGGTGAAGTGATAAACCCATGGACTCTGCTTCATCACGGGAGATTCCAATAATCATGAAGACCTTGGTTTCCACAGCATCAATCCGAGCAAGATTAGGCAGGAGGCCAGTCCCGTGAGGAGAGCAGTATTCAATCAAGCTGAGTATGAAGGCTTTGTAGGTGGATATGTGTTCAGGTGTACCAAGGAAGGACTGTACGATAGGATGCCCAGTCGGCAACCGGCTTTGGAGGCCAACTTTGAAATGTGGCTTGCCCAAGAAAGATCATGGCTGATGGTGAGACCCAGGAGTTTGAATGACTGAACTTCCTCAAGAGAA
This sequence comes from Myxine glutinosa, assembly GCF_964187855.1. NCBI lineage: Eukaryota > Metazoa > Chordata > Myxini > Myxiniformes > Myxinidae > Myxine > Myxine glutinosa. The sequence continues at coordinate 100,847,509 of NC_136268.1, read as the reverse complement.
TTGTTAAGAAAGTAGATGGATAGGTGAAAGACAGAGTCTAGGAGCAGTTGGGTACGAGAGGGCTGGATGGGTACTCAGAGCTGGGGTTTGGGACACACGATTTGGAAGGAAACACAGAATCAAGGCATTCGGCCATTTCACGAGTAGTCGGCTGAGGTGCTATAAGGGCGCCACCAGATTTGAGAGGAGGGAGACAAGTTTGAAAGTTCATTCTTGAGGTTAGACAGATGTTGTTTTCTGGCTCTCCTGAGAGTGGACATGCACTTGCTGCAGAATATTTGGAATGTACCGAGATTGCCTTCGGTCAGATTTGGCTTCCAGGAGGTGGGTATGAGGGATTTGAGGGAGGTGGGTATCTGTGTATGAGGGAGAGCAGGTGTCTGAAAGAATTCCCAGGCTGTGTTAACATCAAGGGCAGTAGATATGGGAGACCAGTCCTGAAGAGAGACAGCTGCTTGTAGTCCCTGCCAATCTGTTTGAGTGAAATCCCAGAGTTTCTGGCATTGGGGCTGCTCTCTGAAAATAGCCAGAGAGATGTTGACTTTCACAAGTGTCATCAGATGAACCAATTGGAAGAGAGGGAGAGCAGGAGAAGAGAGGGAGAGCAGGTTAGTTTGTCATCACAAAGTCCAGAAGGGACTTTTAGCTCTTTCACGAGCCTCGACTCTGTATACAAAAAAAAAAAAAAAAAAAAAAGAGGATTTGCCATTGGGAGAAATCCAGGTTGGAAAGTTTACAGATCGAGTCAGTCCCATGGAGTCAATCTACAATTGAAAAACATTGGAAGTGGGTTTTCGGGTTGTTGCATTCTCTTCCAAACTCGATGAAGTTCTCTTTTCCCATCCAGTTGTTGTGCAGCGTAGAGTTCAAATTTTGATTGTTGCGAGTAGTTTTTGAGAAAATTGATTTTTATTTTTTTTCAATAGTAATAATCCAACAAAACAGGTATTTCCCCATAGCCTTGCACAATAAGGATTTTCTTGCTTTGCCCAACCCCAAAAAACCTGTACCACACTCTTTGCAGAGCGTTGGTGCTGTCGCAGCAGTTTCTTGATTAGGTTTTACTGGGTGGTTTGCCATTGCCATTGCCTTGCCAGCGTTGTATGTCCGTGCTCTAGCCTCATCAGTGTGGGCATCAAGCAAGGAAGCAGCACGTAGAATAAAAAAAAAAGGATTTGGTACGACTCGGTCGCAGTATGAACCACCGACCTCCCAGACTTGGAGCGTACGCACTATAACCATGACAACATCGATCACATGACATTTAAACTTCTCATCCGTGACCGCAAATGGAATTGCTTGTTCGAGCTTAAAGGCTTTGAAATGATAGTTTGGGTTTATTCACAATTTTATTTGATTAAAACTCTTCCTTTTTTTCTCTCTCTCTTTTAAAATGATCCTTCACCCATGACTTGTCCATTTCTTCCATTTTTTCCCCTTTACTACGAGCAGGCCGAGCAAGAGTTGCGAGTGGCACAGCTGGAATTTGACCGGCAAGCTGAAGTAACTCGGCTTCTTCTGGAAGGTCTCAGCAGCACTCATGTACGTGAGAGTTACGGCGGCACGTAGAGATGCTCAGGACCGCCTCTGCCTGCGCACATGTAGTGCACGGCAATCTAGCAGGGCATGTGATGACTCGCCTTGGCCTTTTGGTGTGCAGGCGAATCACCTCCGCAGCTTGCACGAGTATGTGGATGCGCAAGTGACGTACTACGCACAGTGTTACCAGTACACGCTGGATTTGCAAAAGCAGATTGGCAGGTGGGGAGGGACGCACAACACCACCATGTACAGCACAGTACTCCACGCAGCTCGTTCTTGGCATGTGCAAATAACACGAGCACGTTGCACGACTCGCTTTGTCACAGCAAATGTTCATGTGACCACATCGGGAGATCTGTGGAAGGGAGAGGGGCTGGGGAGAATTGGAGGAGGGAGAGGGAGATGCCCTGCTTAACGGTGCTGTCGGAGTTGGTACATTCTGAAGAAAATCTGTGCTTGCATCCTCCCTCCCTCTGTTCCCAAAACCTTACCCCCTTGGTACATAGCACCCCGACTCCACTACCTGCATGGCCCCTGCATCCCAATGCGCCCCCTTCGGGCACCATCCCCCTGGCCCCCACGCCTGTGACTGCTGATGGCACAAATGTTGGGCCGGCTGGTCGCAGGAGCGCTCGAGTTCTTTACGACTATGATGCCGGAGACAGCAGTGAGCTTTCTTTGCTTGCAGATGAGGTGAGACGGTGCTACTAGCTTCTAGTCTTTGTGTGAACAATATTAAGCTGCCAGTTGAGCTTTAGTTGCGCCTTGCTACAAAGGATACTAACCCGCCAAAGGCTTAAATTGCAAACAAGGCCATAATTTGGAATGAAACCAGAAAATTTGAGCAAAATGATGTACCACCTGCCTGACATGCATGTTGGAGTTGCCGGGCAGAGTCCCGAGTCAGGCTTGCGCGTATGCATGTTTATGCAGATGTTGTAACCTCATCACATTTGCACTGAATCTTGTCCTTCTCCCCATTTGTTCTGAACTGTTTGATGATGGGAGCCATTGGATGTGCCATATGCTGCTAAAGGTCACCTCATTTCTTCACCATCCCCTCCCCCAACAAGCCCTTCCACCACCTGTCCTCCCCCAAATCCAGCATTCATACACTCCCCTCTATGCCTGTTTTTTCGATTTCCCATGTTGGTATGTAATCATCTCAAACATGGATGTTTAAGCACAACCTGCAGTCGTTTCTGGTTCACAAAGCAAACGATTCTGTAACCAGTCTTGATGCCATTTACATCACATCATTGTACCATGCATACCGTGCGTTTTTGTCCCCCGTCGCACCGCGGAGCGAAAGGGGGACTATGGTTTTCCCCTCCGTCCGTGCGTGCGTGCATAAGCGCAGGACCGAATTCTAATTTGGTGTGTGGGTGCAACCCACGTCAAAATCCACGATGGCCGCCGCCATGTATGTCTGTATCTTGGGCGGAATATCGTGAACAATAAGCGAAGTACCAACTTCGAATCTGGTGTGGGTGTATCTCGGCACACGGAAGAACGCTATTGAAAATTGGGTCGCCACGTCAAAATCCAAGATGGCCACCACCATATATATGTCTGAACCTTGTGAGCGAAATATCTTGAAAAATAAACGAACTACTAGCTTCTAATCTGGTGTGTGGGTGTATCTACGCATAAGGAAGAACGCTATTGAAAATTGGGTCGCCACCTCAAAATCCAAGATGGCCACCACCATGTATGTCTGAACCTTGTGAGCGGAATATCTTGAAAAATAAGGGAAGTACCAACTTCTAATCTGGTGTGTGGGTGTATCTACGCATAAGGAAGAACGCTATTGAAAATTGGGTCGCCACGTCAAAATACAAGATGGCCGCCACCATGTATGCCTGAATCTTGAGCGGAATATCGTGAACAATAAGGGAAGTACCAACTTCTAATCTGGTGTGTGGGTGTATCTACGCATAAGGAAGAACGCTATTGAAAATTGGGTCGCCACGTCAAAATCCAAGATGGCCGCCGCCATGTATGTCTGAACCTTGAGCGGAATATCTTGAAAAATAAGCGAAGTACCAACTTCTAATCTGCTGTGTGGCTGTATTTCAGCATAAGGAAGAACGCTATTGAAAATTGGGTCGCCACGTCAAAATCCAAGATGGCCACCTTGCGTCTTCCACTTTGTCAACTCTCATCACTTCACCGACGGGGGACCTAGGCGTAAGGCTTGTTAACCTTTGTTATTTAGTGAATACATGATGTTTGATGGCCACGATGGTGTTTTATAGCAGCAACTTTTTATGGCTCCGCTGACCATGTGACCGGAAGCATTCTCTTTTTGGGTTGTCCATCCATCTGTCTGTGATAGTTTTTCGTTGCCGCGATAACTTGAGAACGGCTGAAGGGATTTAAGTAAAACTTGGTACAAGTATGTATAATGATGTAACGATTAACTGATTAGCTTATGGTGTTAAGAGCTCAAAGGTCCCGTCAGGTAAAAATTCTGTTGCTGCACTAACTTGTGAACCAGTGATGGGATTTTGACCAAACTTGACACAAGTATATAATATGATGCAAAGATGAACCGATTAGATTTTTTTGTCAAAGGTCAAAGGTCAGAAGTCATGTCAGGTAAAAATGTGATGCTTGAGAACAGCTTTGGGGATTAAACTCAAACTTGGTACAAGTACTGTATGTATAATGATGTAATGATGTGGGCGGACACATCAGTCGGCCCGACGTCAAAGAATACCATTCCAGTTTCTTACTGGTTTATTCATACATGTGGGAACAACAATAATATGGAGATGGTGTATTACACTTTTTGCATCAAAAATGATTTTCCCAAACCAAACCTGATTAGAGCAGTAAAAACATAAATAACAAGGTTAAAATGAGGTCGAACTTCCACCTCCCTGATATTGAGAGCATAGATGGGAATAGAGCCTGTGATGGATGCTGTGAAGAGAAAGGTTGAGATGGTTTGGTCATGTGTTGAGGAAGGATGAAAGTGACTGGTTGAGAAGAGTGATGGAAATGAATGTAGAAGGAAGTAGAGAACGGGGAAGACCGAGAAAGACTTGGCTAAAGATGGTGGAAGAAGAAATGCAGGCAAAGGGGATTAACAAGGAGATGCAGAAAATAGTGCAAAATGGAGAAGATTGTCATGGGGACCGCAAGGCTAACCCCCGCTCTCGCAGGGAAAATGGCCTTCAAATGCCTGGTTGTTGTTGTTGTAGATGCAGAATAAACGTGGCTGGGAGACGACATGGTTGGGTGTTGGTGACCAGTCCTTTCTGGGGTTAGAGCAGTGTGTGGATAGTGCAATAGTGCGAATCTATTGTAGACTGTGGCCTCATGTGCTCCACATACCGTGCCGGCCTCGCACGCTGCATGTGCAGTGCCGGCCTCGCACGCTGCATGTGCAGTGCCGGCCTCGCACGCTCCATGTGCAGTGCCGCCCTCTCACATTCCCTGCTTTAGGCTTTTCATTGAGAAAGAAGTGAAAGGATGGAGTCTGAAGGAAAGTTTAACACATGAAGAGGATGTTCGATTCGTTGCTCGGATACAACCCATTTTATTTTATAATGTCTGCTTTAGACATGTTTTGCACTTTTGCTTTTACAAAAGTTTTTATTGAATGTTGTCTGTAAATGAAAAACTAGAGGCTACGTGTTCCCCCAGGTAATCACAGTTTACAGTATTCCAGGCCTGGACTCAGACTGGCTAATGGGAGAGAGAGGAAACCAACGGGGAAAAGTGCCGGTGACTTACCTGGACCTTGTGAAGTCCTGAACAGCTGGCACGTGACCTCAGGCATTTCCCTGTGCTGCCTGACATTGCATTTCCTTATTATTTTGCATCTTGTACGTCGATATTCCGTCCTCAGAAACTGCCCCGGGTCTTTGCATGCACGTGTGGTCTGTAACGTGTTTGCCTCCATACGCTGTCCACCACTCATGCCAACAGACGCCTGTGATGGAGTCTGATAACTAACGTGGAAAATTCAGACCTTAAGAGCTTTCATGGCATCCATGTCTGTCCCTCCATGCGTACGCTTGTGTTTGTGCATGTTTTTTGTGCGCCTTGCTCTCTTTTTTTTTGTTTAACACGAGTCCACCCAAGAGGTGACGATCACGGTGCTGTCCGGGGAACGAGACCAAGCGATTGTTAGTTTTTCTCCATTTGAAAGGCTGTGCCGCCCTTGCATGCTGCATCCGAGGCCTTCCAGGCCAGTTTGTCATGATGTTTGCCTGCGCTTCCACCTGCACTTAAATTTGTAAATTCGTATTTTTTGAAGAATCCACAGTATTCGGCCTTAAATTACATAGTTGTGCGTTTTGACTTTTCATTTGAAGTCCTTCATTACCCATGAGGCAATTCTGCGGGTTCTTCCCGATTGAGATTTTCTTTTGGTGCTGCACACGGAGCGGAAGCTCAGTATCCATTTTTCGGATTGAAGTGAGCTCGGGGTGGGTTTACTCGCCATCAGTGTGATTATAATGAGTCCAGCTGTTGTTCCCATTCGTTCCTGTGCTTTGGGAGGTTAACACATCGTTCATCAAAGTTGTCTTTTCTCACCAATATCTCCTGGTTTTAACACCCAAGCAGACTCATCTTTCAAAATCCCAAGCCATTTGCACATGTGATTATTCCTAGTGTACAATAAAGTTGCCTGTAATTGTGTGATTGAGTCTTTATAAAGGAATGATGAAGAAATGACATGTTTGGGTCTATTTATAAACATGATCCTGGAAGGAGTATTTACTTTTTGTCCCCTGTCACACCGCGGAGCGAAAGGACGATGGTTTTCCCCTCTGTCCGTGCGTGCGTAAGTGAAGGACCGAATTCTAATTTGGTGTGGGTGCAACCCACGTCAAAATCCAATATGGCCACCACCATATATATGTCTGAACCTTGTGAGCGAAATATCCTTAAAAATAAACGAACTACTAACTTCTAATCTGGTGTGTGGGTGTATCTACGCATAAGGGAGAACGCTATTGAAAATTGGGTCGCCACGTCAAAATCCAAGATGGCCACCTTGTGTCTTCCACTTTGTCAACTCGCATCACTTCACTGACGGAGGACCTAGGCGTAACGCTTGTCTTTATCTTGCACAAACGGAGCATATTTCGGTCATACTACACACTTTAAATTTGTGTATTCAGAGTTCACCCCATCTTGCTATAATTCACCAAATGTCCGTCCGTCTGTCTGTCTGTCCGTCCGTCCATTCGAAGGTACCGCAAAAACAGCTGAACCGATCGCAACGATATTTTGGACGGGTAATCCTGGGATCTACTGGAGTAAAATAGGCTATATTGTTTTTCCAATTTCAGTTTTGGCCTCCAGCATTTTCAGGTTTGGACTCCCGCATAACGTTATTTTCCTGGGTGCCGCACAAACGACTGCACCGACAAAGACCTTTTATAAGGACATGGGTTGAATCCCTGCTTGAGAGAACGCCAACCACCTCCCTGCCATCACGGTCATCTCTCCAACTCACAATCCCACGATATGCAGAAAGGACGACCCAAAACCAATTATCTTCTTTTTGATTCATATATAAACATCATTAAAAGTAAATAATGACCTCGGCCAAAGTTCAAACGAAGTGAGTTTAATCTCTACATGAGAGAATTCCACATAGCTATTTGGGGGGTGTATAAGCTAACAGATCGCTGTCTCCATCGATTTTACCAAAGCCGTAACACCTATCGGCTCAATCCTTTTAACTGTTGACTTGGTAGTTTTTAGAATGAAGGAAACATTAATAATGTTAAGTTTATTTTGTGATTGGAGATATGTTGTTTGGAATTTAAAAAGATATCGAGTTCAAGTGAATGACAACATGCCGTGATGGTTTCTACTTTCTGAACGTGAACTTCGCGGATCGCCATATGCAGATTCGCCACAGACCCACGATCAATGTTTCTATACGTGAACGTACCCGTTTGTTTGTGAACGGGTACATTTTTCATGGAAGTCCTTCACGAACTTGCTGTCCATGTCTGATATGTGACTGAAGGTGCTACAGGAATGTGGAATTTATTGGTTTCATGCTTTAGCATTCGCCGTATCTGCGTTGCCTGTTTGCTTCGGCCTCCCACCCGTGCGTAGCATGGGTATCTCACTAGTTTATGCAATTTAAGGGTTCTAGTTCAGATATCTGTGGACAAATTAAAGATCCTGAACAAACATTGCCATTCTGATCATTTGTAAGTACAAATAGTGCCTCCAAATTACTCTAGGCAACACCAAGGAGAGTAAGCGATGGTGAAGGTTACCTTCTGTTCTCAGAGGGGTTGGACACCCCTACGACCCCCCATGTAATACTGCCCATGTACAAATCTCCCCCATACAGAAACAAACTCCAGCAAAGATAAGCTGGAAATTTGGAAGGAAGTGGGCTTGGGAGTGCAGGGTTTTTAATGGGGGTTGAAAAGATTATGGTAAATGGGGTACGATTTGAGTTTGATAGGAGTGGGGGACATATTTGATATTTTGACAGCAGTCTTGAAGGTGTGGGAGGAAAAATGAAATTGAATAGAAAGTGGAAGTTGCTTCCACAGGTGGGGAAAAAAGAGGAACAAATGAGGTGAGCAGTGATCCTGGATTTAGGTAATTTCCCCAGAAGGGGGTTGCTGGTGGATTGCATGCTCCCTGCAGAAACCAGGGGGGAGAGCATGGAACCAGCAGCTAGGGTGCAAGACCAGAAAGGAGGGGGTAGAAGACACCACCAGCCTATCTGTGATGGCAAAGTAATCGGCCCACAGACTCACCTTCATCCTGGGAGATTCTAATAATCTTGTACACCTTGGATTCCACAGCATCAATCTGAGCAAGGTGTGAAGCAGAGTTGCAGCTCAGAGCGAGAGAAGTATTCCAACAAGCTGAAGATTAAGGCCTTGTTGGTGGATAGGAGTTCAGATGTGCCAAAGAAGGGCTTTGCATGACAGGATGCCCAGTTGGCAGCTGGCTTTGGAGGCCAACTTTGAGATGCGGCTTGCCAAAGAGCGATCATGGCTGATAGGCCCAGGAGTTTGAGTGACTGAACTTCCTCAAGAGGGTTGTTAAGAAAGATGGAAGTGTTTGCCAGATGGTTCTTTTGGAGAGAGAGATTTGTTGGGATTGAAAGACATTCCAAGTGTTTCACCAGCCTGTGATTTTATTAAGGTCTGGTGGTGGCTCATATGCAGCCTGTGGCTGCTCGGCTGCATCATTTTCTAGGGGTGTAGCTGTGCCACTGATGCAATGCTCCCCACCCCCCATTACCAGTAAGCTGGTACTCATGCCGACCTTGGAAGGATGACAGGCTGAGTCAACCCACCTGGTGTTGATTCAACGAAACGACAGGGGCTCAAACTCAGGACCCTAAGCTCTCAAGCCAGCCAATTTAACTTGTCAAGATCTGAACAGAGGGACGAGGCTGCTGCCTGCCTGTCTGTCTGAATGATGAGGGACATCACGGCCGAGGTTGGAGTAATCAGCAAATAGATAAAGGGGATTTTCCAGCGAGTCAGAGAGATCATTTATGAGGATGGGGCCCAGAACATTGCCTTGGGGCTCTCCAGCCTTGACAGGGAGAGGAGATAAAATGATTCCATTGAACCACACGTTGGCTCCGAGAGTAGAGGAAGTCAGTAATCCAAGAGTGGGGTTGGCCTTGGATGCCACCGGCAGACAGTTTTGAGAGCAAGGTGTGATGCCAGTCAAAAGCTTGGGATATGTCAAGAGAGACGACCCCGATTTGATATTGAAGGCCTCAATCCATTGTTGGGAGTCGGAGCAGCATGTCCAAGGTGGACCGACCTGGTTGTTGATCAGAGATGAGGCCGTTGGAGAAAAAGAAGGATTTTATATAAACTCTGATGATGGATTCCATGATCTTAATGATGGGAGGTCTGTAGTTATGGGATTGTGTTTTTGTCCCCCGTCGCACCACGGAGCGAAAGGGGGACTATGGTTTTCCCGTGCGTGCATGCGTAAGCGTAGGACCGAATTCTAATCTGGTGTGTGGGTGTATCTACGCATAAGGAAGAACGCTATTGAAAATTGGGGAGCCACGTCAAAATCCAAGATGGCCGCCGTCATGTATGTCTGAACCTTGTGAGCGGAATATCTTGTTCACCTTTATTATGCAAAGCAGTGATTATATTGGCGGATTTGCAAGTAGATGGAAGATTATCTAAGGCAAATGATAGGATGAAAATGGTGGAGAGAGGATGTGCAAGAGCACAAGAGCAGGTTTTTGGGAAGTGTGAGCTGATGCCGTCCAGTTTGGTTGCAGAATCAGTTGAAGGTAGCCAGAAACTTCTCGACCTTCTCAGGTGCAAAATATAGAGTCCAGGAGCAGTTGGGTCCAGAGAGTGATGGGTTATGGACACAATGTTTGGAAACGAACACAGAATTGAGGCATTCAGCCTTCTCACGAGCAGAGTGCTGTGTTGCCGTTTGAAGAGAGGGAAGGGGAGCATACTCCGGAGATTGACTTAACAAGGTGCCACCAGGTTTTAGAGGAGAGAGACAAAGTTTGAATGTTCATTCTTGAGGTTGGACAGACGTTATTTTCTGGCTCTCCTGAGAGTGGACACACTTGTTGCGGACCTTTTGGAATGCACCGAGATTGCCTTCGGTCAGGTTTCCTTTCCACGAAGAGAAGGCAAGTTGTTTCAGGGCAACTGCCTCACCACAGGATTCAGCGTACCATAGATGGGAGGAAGGGTGGGACATCTGAAGACAGGAAGGGATGAATTTGTACATGAGAGATAGCAGGTTTCTGTGGAAGAATTCCCAGGCTGAGTTAACACCAGGGGAAGTAGACATGGAAGACCAGTCATGAAGAGAGATGGCTGCTTGCAGTCCCTGCCAGTCTGCTCGATTGAACTGCCAGGCTCACCAGCGTTAAGGCAGCTCTCTGAGAATTGCCATAGACATGTTGACCTTCACAAACAGGATCAGATGAATCAATTGGAGCAGAGGAAGAGCAGGAGACATTTTCAGGGAAGGTTGACAAAGGAAGGGAGGCTTTGACATTTGAGGAGATCAGGTTTGGAAAGTTCACAGATTGAGTTCCATTGACTCACAGAAGTCCTTTGTTGAAGTGCACTGACTGGTGAGAGGTATCAACACCCAGCCAATTTGCACGGTGACAATTGAACCCAGATACCTGCGATCACAAAGTGATCACCAAGGGCAAGCCTCTCCGAGCTTACCCTTGGTGAACACCCGCGACTTACCCTTGATCCACGATACAATGATAACATAGTTTTTTGTCGGACCACCACCTAGAGTCCTAGACCTTCAACATGATAAAGGGATAGAGGGCGAATTAAAAAAAATTGTCCCCATCTAAATCTATACATTAAACTCAACATCATGAAATCGGAGGAAAATTATTCAAGTACTGTGTAATCAAAAAGGTGTTTTTTTTTTGTTAATGAGGTCACAATCCCCAAAAAAGGAGGTCAAGGACACAAATCAAACAGGTGCACAACTTCAGTGCAGGTACACTATTAGGATGGAAGAACATCTTGGGAAGCTAAGCGGTCTGAGAGTCCACCTTAGCAAAATTGAGCGATGACAAACGACACTTTTTTTTTTTTCAGAGCGCCATTCGTCCTTTACCTTTAACCCGGAGCCTTGTATGTAAATTAAGTGTAAACGTGTCTTACTCTTGGCTATCTAGTGAGGGAAATTTTGTTCCGATCACACAAACCTTGGTCTTGTTTTGGGTGAAAATGTTAAAATGGCCATAATTAGGTCATGATCTTAAAATTAGGTCAAGGTCAAAATAAATTCAGTCAACCCCACATGCTTTATCAACATTGTTGCAAAATTTAATTTTGGAAGTCCCAGCTGGCTCCGATAAAGCTTGGAAATTGGGAGTGCATGAAGGAATAAAAAAAATTCTAAATGGTGGTTTACTACTTTGAGTGGTCCAACAAACTGTGGCTCCACTAAAAATTGGGGGCACCAATTGTAGAAACAAACCTGACAACAGGTATAAATAAGCCTTCCGCTATCCTATCGTGGGAGGCTTAATCACCACATATGAGGAAGAAAGAGTTGGAATGAGTGTTTAAAAGTTTTCCATGTTGTCAGAGAGAGAGAGAGAGAGAGACAGATGTAGATGGAGGGAAGGAGTAAATGTTTGGAGAAGGGTACAACACACAGATGAACAAGAGGTGGCGGCAATGGGGAAGTCTCAGCCAAAATTGCCCCGGGGGAGTTGGGAGGTGTAAGATCAGTAAACAAATAGTGAGAAATTGAGTTATTTATGTAAAGTGCAACCGCCAGGGTGTGGTTCACGCCTATGAAATAGGAGGAGACAATAACCCGGGGAGAGACACCAAGGAGTCAGGGACGTCCTGTGGGAGGAAGGATTCTCTTAAACAGATGTCTGGTTTATTGGAAGCAGCCTGGATTGAGAGATCTGTCCAGTTGGAGCAGAGACCTTGGATGTTTGAGGAGGTCCACACAGGGACAGGGGAGGAGGCATTGTGAGGGTGTGGGGGAGCTGTGCAGGGACGGGGTGAGGGAGAGACTGAGGGAGCATGGTGAGGAGATGGTTTGAGTGGATGGGAGGTGAGGGGAGGTTTCAGTGGGTGGGGTGAGGACGGGATATAACAGCAACACCGGGATGAAGATATACTGAACAGCAAAAGAAACGTCAGTCAGAATCAATATTTTGGAGTCTTTATTTTCAAGTCATGATCAACACGAATTGAGATTTAGGATCAACATGAAACATTACAGGTATGGTCACCACAGTTCAAACAATAATGTGAAATGTTCTGAATAAGAAAAACACAAGACCAGGTGAGAACAAGGGAGGTCAAAATCAGTATCTTGTGTGACCTCCGTGAGCGTTGATGACAGCCATACATCGTCTGCACATGGGGTGGATTAATCGGTTCATGAAGGCATTTGTCACTTGGGCCCACACTCTGAGAAACGCCTGACTGAGTTGAGCTGCAGTTGTCGGCCTTGGTCGAACGTCATTCAGTCTTCTTTGAACCTCGTCCCACAAGTGCTCTATCGGGGCTGAGCGCAGGCCAGTGCATGGTTTGGATGCCATTCTGTTGCAGGAAGTCTCTTGTTGCTCTGGCAGTGTGGGCACGGGCGTTGTTCTGCTGGGAAGACATGATTTCCGTGACGTCCAAAATGTGGCACAACGTGAGGTCTGAGGACTTGATCGATGTCGTGAGCAGCTGTGACACCATTGCCTCTTCCTGGACCAATATTCTGGAACACCACAGGACCGACTTTGTGATTGAGAGCAATAGCATCCCATACCATGATGTTTGGACCACCCCACAAGTCTCTTTCCATCACACAGTCATCTGAGTAGCGTTCCGCACGTCTACGCCAAACTCTCATTCTGCCATCTGCCGTGGAAACACAGTATCGGCTTTCGTCTGAGAAAAGAACGGTTCTCCGCTGCTGGTAACGCCAATTTTGATGCTGTGTGGCCCACTGTAGTCGGTCAGGTCAGTGTCGAGCTGTAAGAATGGGGCCACGATACGGCCTGTGACAACGGACATCCCTGTTCTTCAAACGTCGACGGACTGTATCACCACTAATGTGTCTCTGGTGGGTTCCAAATGTTTGTCTTGTAGTTTCTGTAGCCCTGGTAAAGCGATCTTGGATGTGATGACGCACAGTCTGTCGATCCTGTCGTGGTGTTGTTACCCTCGGTCTGCCACTGCGTGGGCGGTCACCGGTGCTGTTGGTGGCCTGGTATCGTTCCTGTAACCTGTAGATGGTTCTCACATTGACATGGAAAGCATTGGCAACCATCCGTGCAGTCTGTCCAGCATGCAATCTTCCAATAGCCTGGTCTCTCTGAATCCTCGTAAGTCTGGGCATGGCGCTGGCATCGAAACACGAATGATGAACACACGTTTTGGGGTGCACACGTTTTGGGGTGCCTTTTATAGGGAAAGTCACAAGGAGACGCATGTGCATTTTGATTTCCATGGGAATCATGCACGACTTTGTACCATGGTCCTTTTTTTGCCTGTGTTTTGGTGACCTGTTTTTATCCACGTGTGCACCACTGTCGGTAGTTATGATTAAATTTAGATACAGACTAATGTAAATAACGAGATATCTAAACGAAATGCATTGATATTTCTATGGGAAATGTTCAGGAATTATTTTTATGAAGTGACGTTTCTATTGCTGTTCGGTGTATAACAGAAAAACACGACAAATCCGGTTCGGAAATCTGAGCTTTAATAACATTGAAGCGGCAGATTTCACTAACACATGGAAAATCCCTGAACCAAAAGTGAAAGGTCAGTAGTTAAGGGGATCGGTTTTTATTCAAGCCTTCAATTTGAGATGTTGCAGGCTCTATTCAGGCCTTTCAGATGTTCCATTTCCATGCACAGGTCATGTCTTGACAACAAATTTACTGTGCTCTCTGCATTTGACGCTCTGCAGACGAATCAATATGAAAATGCAGTTATCGTATCAATCATATCAAGAGCCCCCTCAAAGGTTGTTAGATTAAATTGGTTAACATGTACCGTTAACATTGCCCAAAAGGCATTCAAATTGTCAACAGAGGGGGAGAAGTCTGGTCCATCCTTCAGCAATAGAAATCAAAAGGAGGCAATTGTTATAATGTGTTAAAACGTCAAATCACATCAGTGTTTGCTTACAGTTAGAACTAACCACAGCTTGGTTAATGAACGATCCCAAAACGACCGCGATGTCACACACACCCAAGGACACCTGGTTGAATAAACCACTCCTCCCAGCTCAAGCAGCCATTTTCATTTTCCCTTTGAAGAATTGTTATTGACAAGCTCAGAACCCATCCACTTGTAATACAGACTTCCACCAGGTGGTGCTAACACGACACTTTTACATAGGGAAGGCATGGTGTTCGTGGTTTAAATAAGACCGATTTAAAAATAGGCCTTAGGGTGAATTTGCACTCATCCGCATATCATACAAATTATCTTTCGTCAACAGAGGAACCAACCCATGACAATGGCATATAGAGACATCTTCCAGCCCATGAACAAATACCAAAAATATTTAAACAGTGTGACATAAACCCCAGCAGCCATAAAACCAGATTCCTTTCAAACACGCTTGCACACCCACCCACCCACCCTATTTTCCTTTCAAACATGCCCGCACACTCACCCACCGGGGTTCTCTTTCGAACCTGCCCACACCCACCCACCCGGGTTCCCTTTCAAACATGCCAGCACACTCACCCACTCGGGTTCTCTTTCAAACCTGCCCGCACACCCACCCACCCGGGTTCCCTTTCAAACATGCCAGCACACTCACCCACCCAGGTGCTCTTTCGAACCTGCCCGCACACTCACCCACCGGGGTTCCCTTTCAAACATGCCCGCACACTCACCCACTCGGGTTCTCTTTCAAACCTGCCCGCACACCCACCCACCCGGGTTCCCTTTCAAACATGCCAGCACACTCACCCACCCAGGTGCTCTTTCGAACCTGCCCGCACACCCACCCACCCGGGTTCCCTTTCAAACATGCCCGCACACTCACCCACCGGGGTTCTCTTTCGAACCTGCCCGCACACCCACCCACCCGAGTTCCTTTTCAAACATGCCAGCACACTCACCCACCCTGGTTCTCTTTTGAACATGCCCGCATACTCACCCACCTCAGTTCTCTTTCGAACATGCCCACACACTCAACCACCCGCATTCCCTTTCGAACATGCCCACACACTCAACCACCCGCATTCCCTTTCGAACATGCCCACACACTCAACCACCCGCATTCCCTTTCGAACATGCCCACACACTCAACCACCCGCATTCCCTTTCGAACATGCCCACACACTCAACCACCCGCATTCCCTTTCGAACATGCCCACACACTCAACCACCCGCATTCCCTTTCGAACATGCCCACACACTCAACCACCCGCATTCCCTTTCGAACATGCCCACACACTCAACCACCCGCATTCCCTTTCGAACATGCCCACACATTCAACCACCCGCATTCCCTTTCGAACATGCCCACACACTCAACCACCCACATTCCCTTTCGAACATGCCTGCACAGTGCACACCCATCCACCCGGATTCCCTTTCCAAAATCTTGACTCATCTTTTTTGCCATCAAATCTTTTTGAACATCTTTTTCTTCTTCAACATCAAATGAACATATTTTTGGCCATCTTGACTCAAAATCAGTAAGTGAGATGTACAAGTGATCCAAGGTCCAAAGTCTTATTCAATCTCAGGCCTTGTTTTTGATAATAACTACATTTGGATGAACCAGAAGACGCCACCAACAATGTCTATGAAACAAAATTAATATCATGCCTTTCCAACCTCCAAATCCCCAACAATCCAAGCCCCCCACTCTAACCCAAACTTCCTGAAAAAATTAGACAAGTTAAAGACCCCAATGATGTACCCCGAGGGCCTTATGTATTTTGAAAATGTAAATGTGCAAAATAAAAAAGAGCACTGCACTCGGTAAACTGAACATATTTCAAGCTAGAGCACTTCCATTACAAAAGGATGGCTCGAACCCCAAAAAAAAAAAAAAAACAGCAGTAACAACACCACCTTAATGGTCTTCATTCCATGGTATTTACACAAGGTGCAGTTGGTTCACCTTCACAGCATATTCAGCTGCAAATAAGCCAGGGGCTCAAAGGTGCATTGGCTCTCCAAGCGGTGGGAAACCCTGCACACGAGTCATGTAGATTCAGCAAGTTCATTCCTTCAATCGACACTCATCGACACTCGACTACCTAGAAAACAGGTGTTCATAAGGTCTGTTCATTTGTAATATTCGGCCACTGGGTCCAAGTGCGACTGAGTAAGCAAAGATAGATGCATGTTTCAGGCAGGAAGCCACATAACTCTTGAAAGAAGTAGTTCAACAACCCTGGGAGAGGACTCGAAGAGACGCCAGGGGCCAGGCAGTCCCAGGAAAGGAGTCAAGAAGAATTGGGAGGTGGGTGGGATGATGGATAGAAGGGCAAAGGGTAGCACAAGCAAGGT
The DNA here is from genome assembly GCF_964187855.1 of Myxine glutinosa. Classification (NCBI taxonomy): domain Eukaryota; kingdom Metazoa; phylum Chordata; class Myxini; order Myxiniformes; family Myxinidae; genus Myxine; species Myxine glutinosa. The sequence continues at coordinate 100,830,971 of NC_136268.1, read as the reverse complement.
GAGGTGAGGATGGACAATGTGCTAGGCTTGCTTGGGGTAAATCTTCTCGTAGAAAAAGCTTTGTGCGAGTGGAATGAGTTCCCCATCGCGCTCCCTCACCGCGTGCGCTCGAACAAATGCAAACTGCTCTCGAGCAAACTCGTAGAACTCCTGCTCGAGTTTCCAAATCCCCGACTGCTGCAGTCGCCGCACTGTGTCAGCCATCGGCTGTTTCTTCTCAGATGTGCGGCGCAGATGAGAGCGCTTGCCTACACACAATGGCGTACACACAAAGGTGTCAGCACCAACTAACACCAATGTTATACCAACTGAAGAGGTTCACAAGTTATATCCGTTACACTTAATTAATGGTCATGAAGCAAAATTGATGGATGAAATGAATTGATGAAAATTGGATGAATTCTAGGGATGAAACTCAACACCCCCTGCCCCTCACAACCCACAAGCTATAAGAAATTGGTTATAAAACAGCAGTTTAACTTTGAGAGCAGAAAAAGGCCCCTCAGCTCAAAATATCCAAGGCTTCAGCAGCCAGTGATCTCCAAATGTAAAAAGCAGAAGCCTGAGGGTTGCCCAAGGAGAGTCAATTTGCCTTCAATCCCTTCTTATCGGGTCTTCCTGTTAGCCCATCTGCCCTCAAAGCAATGTCTCATGTCTCCTTCACTCGGTCCTCCAAACCAAAGACCATCAGCTCATCACCAATGAAGAGCAACTCTTCACAAATCTATATTTTGTGCCATTATCTCAATCATGGGCTACATTTTTCCAATTTGTAGTACATTCATTACTCTGGATTGTTCTGCTCGTTGCACCAGGATTTCAAGGTGATGCTCCATTTGCACCTGATGGTGCATCTTGTGTGCTATTACTATTAGTGATCTCTACAGTTTCAAGCTAAACCGACAGTGTGGGCCATTGACCTATACTCACAATATAAGCACACAAAACAATGAAAACTAGAACGGCACTCGGTAGAGAGCATCCTCCGCCAGGCTGATTAGTTGATGTTTTGCATCCCACTGATATGTCATATCTGGATCCGGAACTGAACCAAAATCTAATCAGCTTGTTCTTGAAAATCTAACCACCTTTTGAAATATGCTATATATCGTTTTTGGCCCAATCACTCAATGATGAAGAATCACTTGAAAGATTAAAAAACCGTCATATCCAGAATTGGATCGACACCAAAATCGAACTGATCAGTCCTTGTAACATACCCAACCTATAGGCTGTGTGCAGCAGGTGGAAAAAGCAGCTAGAAATCGGTTTTCGTTCCAAGTCTGAGGTGCAATTTGAAATTTCGCACATGTATAGACAACGATATGGTAGACTCTGGGTAAAAAGGTCTCCATACAATATCCGTACAACACGGCGCTGCGGGGTGTTGAGGTTTGCTACCAGGGTCCAAAAAGGCGCTTTTTGGCAATTTGGCAATTTTTAAAGACTCATATCTCCAGCACCATTAATACATGGGCTATTGTACTTGGGGAACATGAAGACTGGATAACATACTTTAAAAATTCAAAATCCAAAGGTGTTCAATGGGATTTATATCTGGACTCATTGCTGGCCACTTCATAACAGTCCAGTGTTTTGTCTTGAACCATTTCTGGGTGCTTTTTGAAGTGTTTTGGGTCATTGTGCTGCTGCAAGACCCATGACCTTTGATGGAGACCCAGCTTTCTGACACTGCGTTGAACATTGCACTCCAAAATGCCTTGGTAATCTCCTGATTTCATGATTCCATGCACACATTCAAGGCACCCAGTGCCAGAGGCAGCACAGCAACCCCAAAACATCACTGACCCTCCTCCATGACTGCAGGGAAGGTGTTCTTTTCTTTGAAGGCTTCATTTTGTTTTCTGTAAACATAGAGATGATGTGATTTACAAAAAAGCTCTAATTTGATCTCATCTGTCCACAGGACATTCTCCCAGAAGGATTTTGGCTTGTTCAGGTGTGTTTTGGTATACTCCATTCAGGCTTTCTTATGTCTCTCTCTCAGCAGTGGGGTCCTCCTGTGTCTCCTACCATAGAATCCCCTTTCATTGAGTTGGCGACTGATGATGCGAGTTGAAACTGTCATACCTTGTGTCTGAAGGTCAGCTGGAATCTGTTTGGCAGTTGATTGAGGTGCTTTCACCACAAATTCAAACAATCCTTCACTGCAATCTTCGATCAAGTTTTCTTTTACGGCCACGTCCAGGGAGGTTGGCTACAGTGCCATGGACCTTACACTTCCTGATAACATTACGTACGGTGGACAGGGGAACATCAAGGTCTCTGGAGATGGACATGTAGCCTTGAGATTGTCCATGCTTGGCTACAATCTTTTGTCTGACCTCCTCAGACAATTCTCTGGTTTTCTTTCTTTTCTCCATGCTTATTGCGGTACACAGTGACACAAAACAGCAGAATGACTACTTTTCTCCATTCAAACTGGTTAAAAAAAAAAAACACCTTCAGAGGCCATTTTTCCCCGCAAAGCGGGGGTTGGCCTTTTTCGGGCCATGATTGTTGTTGTTTGTTGTTGGTGGTCCCCTTTTTGAAGCAATGTTTTACGGCCGGATGCCCTTCCTGCCGCCAACCCTGTTTGTCGCCTTTTACGACAAACAGGGAATTACCAGTGAACTGGTACTCAATTAGCCGACCTCGGAAGGATGACAGGCTGAGTCAACCCCCCTGGCGTTAATTCAGCGATCGACCGGGATTCGAACCCAGGATCCTAGGATCCTAAGCTGGCACCCTAGCCGCTAAGCCAACACCATTCAAACTGGTTGAATGAGTGATTTTTATATTGCAGGCACCTGCAACTCACCACAGGTGAGTTCAATTCTAAAGTAAAGGAGAATCACCTGCTTGAAATCTATTTCTAACAACTTCGAAAAGGTGCCAATAATATTTTCTGGCCCATTTTAGGATTTCTGTGTGGAATAAGCTAAGATTTAGTAATTTTTTCAGCTTTTGTTGTTTTGTTCCACTGCAAACCAAAGAAATACATATGTGGATACCAAAAGATTTTTTAATTTCAACAATTTTCTGGAATCAATGGTGCATTATTTGAAAAACAGTACAAGGATGCCAATATTTTTGGCCATGACTGTCCATTAAACCATTCAGCAAACAGATTCGCTTAATGGCCTCATTGGTTGGTAAAATGGTCAAATGCCACAGGCTTGGTCAATATATGAATAATTTATACATGAGTGAATGAACACACAAAGCCTTACAAATCCTCACAGCTAATGGCTTAAGAACATAAAGGGACCACAAATATGGGACGAAAACAGGTGCACAGGGCTCCACATAGATTGAGATGTGTAGAATATGGACAAGGTTGTTGAAAAGAGCTAGAGTGTTCCCGCTGGAGGTGGGGAGGGAACGAATGCCCATCGCTGTTTCTCACTATATATGTACCATGAGGACCATGTGTGGACTAATGATAAAGGGTCGATTGTTGAGGTTGTACTATGAGGACCATGTGTCAACTCGTAATAAAGGGCTGATTGTTGAGTTTGTACCACAATGACCACATGCGAACCAGTGATAAAGCTGATTCTATGATTAAGGTTGTGGAGACTCAATTGAAGACATTTATATCAGAATACCTGATTAATGATTACAAATAGCAAACCAAGACTAAAAGCAAGAATGAGTAAAAAAAGAAGAAGTAGATATCAGAATGAAAAGAGGACAGCGGGAGAACCAAGCAAACCTTTCCTGAAGAGCTCTGTAGCACCCTTGAAGAAGCGTGGTAAAATGGCCTCCACCATCAGAATGAAGTCTTCCAGCTCTTCAGTGGTTCCCACAATCAGGTACTCATTCACGAGGTTCAGCTTCGCCTGTTCCAATGCCCAATGGCTGCCAACGTTCCTGTGTGGTACCGAAGTAACACTTTGCCTTTTGCCACTTCCTTTAAGGATGTTTTTGAAAATACCCAAACTGCGCCCTGAGCATACCTCACTATCCAACACTGATTTAAAAAAATATTGTTGTGGTTTTTGCACAACCAATACGATGTGATCAAGATCATGCAGCTCGAATACCTTTTGGGTAAATTTTAAAGAGATATTCTGATAATGTAATCAAGCAGGCAGTGGTGAGCAGCTCTTATCTCATGACGACATCATTATCCACAATATTATCATCATCAATATCCACAACATTTTTCTGCTGCAAAATCCCAAACCATAGTGGCGTCTTTTTCAGTTTATTATTATTTTTAATTTACTTTGTACATGCATTTTACCAATCGTGTTTATGTCTATCTATGTACACTTCTTTACAACAGTTGGCATCATGTGGCACGACAAAAACCAATGGAGGCAAAAAGGGAGTGTGTGCAGGTGGTGTGTTACTGTTGCTGTGTACCACATCCCCAAAAAGGTGTGCATGTGGTTGTGTGTGAAGATGTGTATCACATCCCACAAAACGTGGGTTGTGTGTGACCGACGCCGTTACCAGCACTCCGCACTGTGCCCACAAAAGAACGGGATCTGCAACCAAAGGCGTTCTGGAGCACAATCTGGGCCTCCCTCGAGGACACACTCGTCAAACGTCTGCCAGACGTGGGACAAGAGCGAGCATACTCAAGTAGAACAAACTTCGCGCCCAAAAGATTTGGTGAAGATAAAATGCATTTACGGATTACAATCAAAGCAAATCATTTAAATAAAACTCGGTGGACATAGACTGCTTACCCTGCATAGTCAACCTGGGGCAAGCCAACTCTTCTGTTTTTGAAGGGTTTTTTTTCTTTGATCCAATATGGCTGCCAGACCATGTGAGTGATGACATCATAAATTTATATTCTCTAATATAAGTGTTGTGTAGATCACGCTCAAGAAATTTCAAACTGATCAGGAATGTCACTTGATCGAAACGACCTTGTCGACTTTCAGGTTTTTGCAAAAATGGCAAAACGACTTCTTTTAAAACATGATCACGAAAATAAGCGCCGTCCCACGATTGTCCCTGTTCTTTGACGTCAAACACCATTCCCTTTGATGTGAAGCACAAAAATAATCCAACACATGTTGGGTGACGCTGTTGTGGAGCACACAAAATGTCCCAAACTTCACGACGGTTTTGAGCCCAGATTCTGTCATTTTGCGAGTTCGGTTTTCGCAGCGAATAAACAAAAAATTCATCGGATGGTGCAAGATGCAAACAGTCCGCTTCTTGCCAGTCAGACAAAAACTCACAGAAATTCTGCCGACGTTCAACGTTGGTTTCTGCGATCGAAGGAACTTGAACTCGTTTGAACGGCTTGAATTATTCACGTTTTAAAGCTCTCCAAACTGTGGTGTGGTGCACATTAATGCGACGGGGCCAATGCCAATGTATTTGTGATTTTTTTCGTGCTTTGAAACCGTTGAGTTTTTGAGTTGACATTGCGCATGGCTGGGGCAGAAAGTCGTCTCTTTCGTCCAACAACTTGTTTCATTTGATCACCAAAGTTTTCTTCACTCAAGTCAGCATTCCACCACCGTTTGACGGAAATTTCAGACATCCACAACTCATGTGGAACCTGTGCGATGGAAACTGCATTTTTCAAGTCAGACATGGTGACATGACTGACGGTACTGAGCTTTGAAATTTCGGATCATGTCCGCCACTATTCGGTGAGCCATCCCAAATGCGGCGCAAGCAACGTGCTGTTTGGCTCTGTCCAACACCATTGTGGAATAAAATTTGAAAAAGAACGATAAAAATAGTCGCAAATATGAGGGAGACAACATGCAGGCAACGTGCGCGACACATCATGATGACGCACGCGAAATTTGAATTCAAAAATCGCGGACATGTGGTCAATTCAATCTGGGGGGAAAAAGTATCATTTATTTTGCAACACCCCTTATTGAAGCCAAATTGTTCTGATACAAGAATAAATTTGCATTATTTTATGTAATCATGATGGTGCGTATGGTAACCTGAAATCAAACGGCATAATTTGAGAGCTTAGTGGCTGCTGTGTACATGGCCATATTACACGGCTCCTCTATATACGCAAATTCTGGAACAGTTCCGGTGCATGGCAGTCACCCATACCTTCTTGTCTCCTTGCTTGCGACGTCGCAGGCCGGGGCGGTAATCGTCGCCAAACCGCAGGAAGTAGTAGTAAGACACCAAACGGTCAATGGGGTCCCGAATAATGTTAATGTAGAGTGGCTTTTTGGGGGCGCCAAACCTGGAACAACAAGGTTGACAAGTCCATTGATATTTAATCTGATGGCACAATATTAAGTCTGTCTCTGACATATGCTCTCCTTTCATTCCTTCCGTCTCTTCAATTGGCACCACAGCAGAAAACATTCGTGAGAAGGCCGAATGCCTCAATTCTGTGTTTGCTTCCAAATCTAGTGTTCCTAACCCCTCACTCTCAATACCCATCCTTCCCCCTGTCGTACCCAACTGCTCTTGGACTCTATTTTTTGCACCTGAGAAGGTGGACAAGGTTCTTTCAAATCTCGACTCAGCAACTGGACCGGACAACATCAGCTCACGAGTCGTAAAAACCTGCTCTACTGCTCTTTCACATCTTCTCTGCCATTTCCACCCTGCCATTTGCCCCGAGGTAATCCATATGCTTGGAATCAATCATCACGGTTGACATGAAATCCTTCCTTTTCTCCAATAACCTCATCTCAGATCAAGTCACTCCACCTTAGATGTGCTGCTTCTACTCACCCAGCAATGTATGGAGGCCCTCAACATGAGATCAGGGCCATCTCTCCCGACATATCATGTTCTTTTGATACAGTCTGGCATCCTGCCTTGCTCTGCAAGCTCCCTGCCTATGACATCCAAAGCCAACTCCACACATGGCTTACTGATTTCCTCTACTCTCGTATCCAATGTGTGGCTCTCAATGGAGTCCTTTAATCTCCTCTCCCTGTCATGGCTGGAGTGCCCCATGGCAGTGGTCTGGGCCCAGTCCTATTCCTGATCTTCATAAATAACCTCTCTAACTCTCTCAAACATCTTTATTTGCTGAGGACTCCAACTTGTGCCGTGACATCCATCATCCTTCAGACAAGCAGGCTGCAGCCTCTTCCCTCTCTTCAGACCTTGATCAAAACCACAAACTGGTCAAACACTTGGAATATGTCTTTAAACACTGACAGATCTCACACTTTCACGATCTCTCTCCGAAAGGATCGTCTGGCAACCCTCCTATCTACTTTCTCAACAACCCTCTCAAAGTAGTTCAGTTATTCAAATTATTGGGTCTCACTCTCAGCCATGATCTCTCTTTGGCAAAACACATCTCAAAGTTGGCATGCAAAGCCAGACGCTGAATGGGCATTGGGCATCCTCCGTCATGCATTGTTCCCTACTGTTGTTGTGCTTCCTTCCCTCTCTCCCCCTCCCTTTATTATATGTTTCTACGTGTTAGCTCTTATACGAGCCTCGACATAGTATACCAAATAAAAAGTCCTTCCTTGGCACACCTGAACTCCTATCCACCAACAAGGCTTTCGTCTGCAGCTTCATTGAATACTGCTCTCCCCTCTGGGCTGGCTCCTTGCCCCACATCTTCCTCAATTTCGACGCTGCATAAACCAATGCCTTCAAGATTATTGGATGTATACAAAATAAATAAATACTAAGTACAGATACATTCAAAGTACACTGCCCCCATGCCAAATAATTAAATATCCTCCAGCGCGGCATTGCCAGGGTGCCTCTGGTGCCCGGCAATACCGCAGTGCAGCTCATAGAGACTGTATTGGGAGGGAGAGGTGTACAATAATTGATTGATTAATTGCATAATTAAAATCAATAAAAGATTATCATAAAATATTTTCTTAATCAATTGGCTAATAGCATAACTAAACCACCAGTGCTTCATCCGAAGATGTAACTTCAAGAAATTTAATGAAATAAGCCATTAATAAAAAAATTAAATAATTAATTTATTAATCAAAAAATAATTAATTGATTAATTGATTAATCAATAAATCAAAAATATCCTTTATAGCCACATCACTTGGTCACTGTCGTGTCCAAATATCAGCTTCCCATCTCAAAAGGTGCCTGAGATATTGCCCAGATGAGAAAGAAAATAAATAAATGATTAATAATGAAAATAAATAAATAATAATCATAAAATAATTAAATAATTAATCAATTGGCTAATAGAATACATAAACCACTCCCATTTCATCTGAATATGTAACTTTCCAAAAATTAATTGTCACTAATCGAATAATTAAATAATTAATCGATTAATTGATGAATCAATAAATCTAAAATAGCCTTTACAGCCCAATCACTTGGTCATTGGCATGTCCAAATATCAACTTCCTAATTCAAAAGGTGCCTGAGATAATGCCCAGAAGAGAAAGGAAATATATAAGTACTTAATTAGTCGATAATAATTAAGTAACTCATCAATCAATTGATTAATCAAAAAAAACAAAAAATACCATTTTTTTGTTTGTTTGTTTTTTTACAAAGTACTTACTCACTATTGTGTCCAAATTTCAGCTTCCTAGCTCAAATGATGGCTTAGATATCGCACGGACAAACAAGAAAACAAACAAACAACCAGAGTGAAAACTGAGTACTCCCTTTCAGCGTGCGTCATTGCCGAGCCCCCTTCGGTGCTCGGCAATGACGTTATGTAGCGCCTGTAGATGGCATGGGAAAGGTGCGGTGTACAAAAAGAAAAAAAAGAAAAAAACAAAGCAACCGGAGTGAAAACTGAGTACTCCCTTTCAGCGTGCGTCATTGCCGAGCCCCCTTCGGTGCCCGGCAATGACGTTATGCAACGCCTGGAGATGGCATATAGTACGGCAGATAGGTGCAGGAATTGTGCCTTTGATGATACAAGCATGGCATTTGGCACATAGTCAGAGTATGTCCTAAGAAAGATATTTGGCTGTAGGGCCATCGCAGATTTGTCCTTTTTTGAAAAATGGCCACGATTGTTGTCACAGGACAAATCTGCGATGGCCCTATAGCCAAATATCTTCCTTAGGGTATAGTCCAACTGTGTGCCAACTCTCGTGCTTGTATCATCAAAGGCACAATTCTCCCAAATATTTCACCTATCTGCCATACTAAAAATTGGGCGCCATTTTTATTGGACACATCTGCGATGACTAATAGTTAGAATATTTAACTGTGTACCAAATACCATGCTTGTATGATTCAAACAACAGTTTACACAAATTAATATACCATATACCATAATATACCATATAAATGGCAGCTATTTTAAAAACGTTGTTGCAACAGGACAAATATATGATAACCCTATAGTTAGGGGTCTTTAATTATGTGCCAAATGTCAAGCTTGAATGACCACAACAACAGTTTATACACAGTAATGTACCAAATATATGTAAAATAACAAGCAATGGAGGCCATTTTTCAAAATGGCCGCCACTGTTGTCACAGGACAAATCTGCGATGGCCCTATAGCCAAATATCTTCTTTAGGGCATACTCTAACTGTGTGCCAATCTCGTGCTTGTATCATCAAAGGCACAATTCTCCCAAATATTTCACCTATCTGCCGTACTAATAGGAAAGGAGCAGTGTACAAAAACAGGAATGCCACACCAAGTTTGAATGAAGAGTTGAATGGACGAGTGAAATATTTTGCTTGAAAAGGTATTTTATCCACTTGTCTCAGGGATGCAGCAATAACATGATTTTGTACTTTCCTCATAATGCCCAAATCAAACTGCACCCCCTCCCTACCGCACCCCCTCCCTACCACACCCACTCCAATCCATTCCACTCCATCGATCAGTATTTTAGTGAGGGTGTCACTGAACCAGCAATATGGTCCAGTACGAATTCCACTTTCGACAGACCTCTCTAAACCATTGTGAGCAAGTGGCAATGGATACTCACTTGCTGAAATCCATAAACGCCAAGTGACCATGGTAGAAACCCGGTTTTCTCTCCTTCCAAAGGGTCACATTTTTCACAAATCGTGCCTGGAAATCGCACACAGATTCACAACGTATGAGGGGGACAGCTCACTGTGATGACAGACACCCTAGGTCCACCATCCCGAATATTCATTTTCTTCATAAATAAATTAATAAAGACATATGAAAACTTTCCATTAATAAATTAATAAAGGATAAAGAAGACTCTCCATTAATAAGAGATTAAGGATAAAGAAAACTCTATTAATAACAAATTTATAGAAGATAAAGAAACCTCTCCATGAATAACAAATAAAGAAAAAATAAAACTCTCCATTGATAACAGATTAATAAAGATGAAGAAAACTCTTCATTAATAACTAATTAATAAGTGATAAAGAAAACTCTCCATTAATAACGAATTTATAGAGGATAGAGAAAGTTCGCCATTAATAAAATTAAAACTCTCCATTAATAACAGATTAATAAAGGATAAAGAAACTTTCCATTAATAACAAATTAACAAAGGACTAAGAAAACTCTCCATGAATAACAAATTAATAAAGGCAAATTAAAACTCTCCATTAATAACAAATAAATAAAGGATGAAGAAAACTCTCCAATAATAACAAATTAATACAGACAAATGACAATTCCAGGAATAACAAATTAATTTTTTTTCATTAATAACGAAATAATAATGGATAAGGAAAACTCTTCATTAATAAATTAGCACGGGCAAACTAAAACTCTTCATCGATACCGAATTAATAAAGGATAAAGAAAACTCTCCAATAATAACAAATTAATACAGACAAATGACAATTCCAGGAATAACAAATTAATTTTTTTTCATTAATAACGAAATAATAATGGATAAGGAAAACTCTTCATTAATAAATTAGCACGGGCAAACTAAAACTCTTCATCGATACCGAATTAATAAAGGATAAAGAAAACTATCCATTAATAAAAAAAATTAATACAGGCAAATTAAAACTCCATTAATATCAAAGTCCTTTAAGTCCATTAAATCAAAATTAAAACTCTCCAAACTCCTCCATTAATCTTTTAGGTAGTAGGTTGTAGACAGCAACCGCCCAGGGTAGTACTATCATCCTGACTTAGGAGCGTTAAAATGGTGCCCAGAACCATCTCACACTCTCCGTATCTGGATTGCTGGTCTTACTTTCTGTCTCACTCAAACTTTAGCTACCAGGCTAGCTAGCTTCAACCTCTCTTTCTTGCAAACAAACACCATGCACTTTTCATCATACACTTCTCTTCTCTTTTATTTAAGGCCTGGCCTCGATGGGGGCTATATAGTCCATGTGTGGAGCCTCCAACATCAAATTGAAAAAAAAAATTGATAAAGGATAAAGAAAACTCTCCATTAATAACAAATTAATACAGGGAAATGAACAGTCTATTTCAAAAACAAAAGCGCAAAATTTTCAAATCTATTTCAAAAACTTCTGTTTTGTTGAACTTTCAATACATGAGAACATTTACTTTAAATTATACTATCAACAAAGAAACAAATATATAGAAATACACACATCAAGAACTTAAGGGATTTAGCATTAAAATAAAGTAAAAAAAGAAATACTTGCAAATTGAATTTAAGCTATTTTAGCAGAGTCTAGCAGTGCTCAGACATCAGAGATCAGTTCTCAAATGCTGCCACTCACACAGTGGCAGATTGTAGTGAATAAAACATAACTTCTCTACATATTCACCACTGAGAGAGCTCTCCTTTTATAGTCATAAATGTTCCCAACTGTGCTCAACACCCTCTCAATGGGAACTGATTAGGGCAGTGCAAAGAGATGTCTTCTCGCCATTGGAGAGAGTGCTTTGTAATTATAGAGCCATGAAATAAATACTCTTTATCGTATTAAATTCAAATAAGTTTTTTTCCCCTACAAAGTTGAGGCTCAAGGAGGAGTATTTGCTCAAAGAAGATGAGATTCACCGATACTTTTATTTGGAAGATGTATTTTTTGGAAGATAACCAAACAATGCAAAAATAGAATGGAATAAAATAATATAAGATAGGTCCAACACTTGCAGAACAGTGCACCAAACCACATAAAGTGATGAGCATCTCACCATGCAAGTTCAAAAAGAAAGGAATATTAAGATCCATAAACTTGCAAAGCTCCTGAAAATCGTAAAATCATGAAACTAAAATGAATAAGCTTACATTTGCCAAAGGAAACAAAGCAGTAATTCGATTTCAAAGATGCTAAAACAATTAAACAACCAATGAGAAGTTGATGCGAACAGGCAAAGCTCACAAGAGGAAATGAAAGCCAGAAACGCATCACATGGCAATGGAATGATGTAAAGGATGATTCAGCGTCATCCCTCCCCCTCCAAGTTTAGCAATCTTAATCAGGACCTAATATCATGCTAATCAGGTAATTAGGCAACAAAACTATGGTGAAAACAAGGAGAAAAAGACATAAAATGTCATAGCCCCCGTGGTTTTAGCAATGTTGCTGTATGGAGTTAAAGGCCACCAGTCGACCATCTTTCGTCGGATTACAAAACAAAATCTTATGCATAAGTATATTCTCATATATTGTCTTTGTGCCAAGTTTGAACAAAATCGGTCCATGCATGGCCGAGAAATGGTTGGGGACACGTTTAAATAGCAAAATGGCCACCAGTTGGCCATATTGATTATGATCTTGAAAATACAGGGTGCTTCAAAAAGATTAATAAAACTTTGAGTTCCTGCCATTTCTTTATTTTTGACCTACACCGTTTTCCTTTTCAGGGTTTGGTGGTGTTATCTTGGTATTTGTTCCCTGGGATTTCGAGCTTTGTAGCTCAACTATGCCATTGACAGTGAAGCAGAAGAGAAAAGTGGTGGCTCTGTGGTATGAGACCAAATCAAGAACCACAACAACATTTTCTGGGGGTCGGAACCACCTGAGGAGGTCACTGAGAGGTACCTGAAAGGGCCCAAGGTCACATGCTTCTGCACCTTCAATGCAAGATGGGGAATGCTAGGGCCTTACTGGGTTGAGAAGGACAACAGCAGGACGGTGAGGACCAACGGTGAGCGCTACCAGGCCGTGCTCCAGAAGTTCCATAATGATCTAGCCAAAAATGTCACCCCAAAACAGCACAGCATGACCTGGTTTATGCAGGATAGTGCATCCCCACATACAGCTGGTGACACCATCACTTTCCTGCAGCAGCTCTTCAGAAACCACCTCGTTGACCTGGGTACTGCTCTGCCTACGTCAACCGCCCTGCCACACTGGATGATCTGAAGCAGGAGGTGTCAGACTACCTCCAGGCAGTGCCACATGAGACCTACAGGAAAGTTGGAAGAACTTTGGAGTCAGGATCAATGCCTGTCTGAACAGGAGTGGCACACATCAAGAACGTCAATTACAAGGATTTTGGGTAAATGCCAATTTCAGACCTTGGCCTCTCACTAACTCTAGCAGTGACTTACTGCAATAGCAACCAGTGATAGCAAATACCATGTCATAAGCTTTCAAGAAAAGTTTCGTTCATGTTCCTGAGGTTTATGTTTCTTTGTAAATAAACATTTAAAGTTGTATCACTCTTTTTGAAACACCCTGTAAATGACATGCATTGATAAGCCATCATTCATTACCTGTTTGCCTAGATTCAAAAAGATCAGTAAATTATACATGTCCGAGAAATGGTTGAAGACGTGTTCAACCTTGGGTTTTTTACAACTAAATTGGCCACCAGTTGGCCATCTTTGATCGCATCTTGAAACAAAATGATGTGCATATGTATACCATCATGTACTGTGTTTATGCCAAGTATGAACAAAATCGCTTCATACATGTCCGAGATATGGTTGCGGACACACGCATGCCACACGGACGGATGAGAACCGATCCATAAGCCCCCATTTCGGACCAAGTCCAATGGGGGGCTAATAAGTCGTGTCTAGAAGACCCGAGGACTGGAAAGGAAGGGTAGTTTTAAGAATTAATCTTTTCTCTCAAACCTGAATGATTTTTTTTCATATTTATACCACTGAAATATTTGTAACTAAATTATAGGAGCATACAAGGAAAGTCATGCAAAGAAAAGATTGGACTAGACGGCCACCTACGACAGACCATTTTATAATTGCGGGCCGTCATGACCTGTATCCAATCTACCCAGCTTTGAAACAGCCCCGCTTTCATCGGACACCTGAACCATGACGTCCTCTTTATAAAACTGACCCATGACGGGCCTGGCCAGTGCTGTGTGCGATGCATCACATGACCTGCATGCAGGTAACACATGTTGTGCACAATTCATTCCCCGCACTCTTTAGACTGGTATCATCAGATTATCATGCATGCCCGCAGCATAAAAACTTGAATGGGATTGGCTTTTACATATAGGGTGCATCAACACAAACATTCAGTGAAACACAGTAACTTAGAATAGGAGACCAAGTTATGACAAGAAGAACAAGAAAAAGAACAATCAGATTGCAAACCCTCGCCAGGATGTATTTTCAGTGGTTTTTAAGTTTCAGTGGTTCAGAGGCTTTTGTGTTTAAACAAATATGGCGGCCGAAAAACGTGACCGATGACGTCATCATCATTATTTTTTTCTCCACCAATTTATGCCTACATGACGCTCAAGAAATTTCATCTTGATAGGATGAAGTTTTGTACTTGTCGAATAATGACGTCATAATGGATGCACCTATGACATCATCATTAACACATTTGATTCCCCACAGAGAGTTCTTACCAATGAGCCATGTCTCAATTTTTTCTATGCAGCGCTTTCGGAGATATAGAGATGCAAAGTTTTTCGGTTTTTCCAAGATGGCGGCCGAACCACGTGACCTATGACGTCATAATTATCATTAAAACATTCCACAGGTGGAGTTCCACTTATGGTGAAAATTTCATGTCAATCGGACCAACGGTTGCAGAGAAAATCATATTTATTCTGTGCGGACAAACAGATAAACGAACAGACAGACAAACAGACAAACAGACAGACTCAAATGCAATACCCTCTCCTCTGGCGAGGGTAACAAGAAAGAGCAATCAGAGATTGCAGACCCTCGCCAGAATGTGTTTTCAGTGGTTTTTAAGGCTTTTGTGTTAAAACAAATATGGCGGCCGAACCACGTGACCAATGACGTCATCGTTATTTATTTATTTTCTCCACCAATTTATCCATAGATGACGCTCAAGAAATTTCATCTTGATCGGACGAAGTTTTGCACTTGTCGAATTATGACGTTAAAGCGCGGCGTTACGCGCGCTGCTTGTGAGCAAGGAGGAAGCGGACAAGCGGTAACATATAAACGTCTTTATTGTAAGACTACACTGTAACACTGAAATGCTCCGGGCTGGTCGCCCGGTGTATATCATGAGGCCACGCCTACCCCTCGGGCGTGGCCACCGCCCACTTGGTGCGTGGAATGATGTCACCACGCCAGTGGGCTTTTGTGTCCGCCACACGCGCCCCACCAGAATTCCCGCGCACCTGGAGGGCCAGTTTGCGGGGCAGGCGAATGACCCGGCCGAAGCGCCCCCTGGCGATCGGCGGCGTCCGGGGTGCAGGGATGCCAGGTGGGATGCCCCTGGCTGCCCCTGGGATGGGTGCAGGACCGGGGGGCGGCGGGGCTGGGCGGTGCCGGGGGTCCGCCCACAGGAGGGCGGCCCCGACGTGGGGGTCGGGCCACTGGCGGTGGATGGTCCACATCGAGGTGGGCCGGCTTGAGGCGGTCTACCGAAACGCGGTCAGGAGTACCGCCGATGTCCAGGGTGAAGTGCTTCGCCCCGGTCTCCAGCACACGGAAAGGCCCGTCGTACGGGGGCCGCAGTGGTGTCCGATGGGCATCGTGGCGGACGAAGACGTACTCTGCCGTCCGAAGCTCCGGGGCGACGTGCGTCGGTGGGTGACCGTGGCATGCCGTTGGCACCGGGGCGAACCTCTGGGCGGTCTCTTGCAGAGCGGAGCGCTGCTGTGCCGCGGACCATGGTGCTGTGGAGTCGGGGAGGAACTCGCCCGGCACCCGCAGCGGTTGCCCGAAGACCAACTCCGCCGCGGATGCGCGCAGGTCCTCCTTGGGCGCCGTCCGGAGGCCCAGCAGGACCCAGGGGAGCCTGTCGACCCAGCCGCCGTCGCGGAGGGTGGCCCGGAGCGCGGCCTTCAATGAGCGGTGAAATCGCTCACACAGGCCGTTAGCCTGGGGGTGGTAGGCCGTGGTTCAGTGCAGCCGGACCCCGAGCCCCTGCGCAACCGCCCCCCAGAGCTCCGAGGTGAACTGGGGGCCGCGGTCGGATGAGATGTCTGAGGGGGCGCCGAACCGGGCGACCCAGGTGGCGATGAAAGCCTGCGCGACATCGGCCGCCGTTGTCGACGCCAAGGGCACGGCCTCCGGCCACCGGGTGGTGCGGTCCACCATGGTGAGGACGTAGGTGAAACCCCGCGAGGGGGGCAGAGGTCCCACCAGGTCCACGTGGACGTGGTCAAACCGGCGTTCCGGCACCGTGAACGGGGCCAACGGGGCCTGGGTGTGCCGGTGCACCTTGGCGCGCTGGCACGCGAGGCACCTCCTGGCCCAGCCGCGGACGGCCTTCCGGAGGCCATGCCAGACGAACTTGTCGGCGATCAGCCTTTGGGAGGCCCTCGCGCCCGGGTGGGACAGGCCGTGGATGGCGTCAAACACCTGGCGCTGCCAGCCCGCGGGCACGATGGGGCGAGGACGCCCGAGGGAGACGTCGCACAAGAGGGCCACGCCCACGCCGTCGAACGGCACCTCGGTGACGCGGAGGCCCGTGGCGGCGGTCCGCAAGGCCTGGACGTCGGGGTCAGCGGCCTGGTCCGCTGCCATCCGGGCATAGTCGATGCCGAGGTGGACTGCGTGGGCGACGGCCCGGGAAAGGCAATCCGCCACCGGGTTGTCCTTCCCCGCGACGTGCTGGATGTCCGTCGTGTACTCGGACACGGCCGAGAGGTGATGCTGCTGCCGGGCCGACCACGGCTCGGTGACCTTGCCGAATCGCGAAGATCAGCGGCTTGTGGTCGACGAAGGCAGTGAACGCCCGGCCCTCGAGCAGATGGCGGAAGTGCCTGACCGCCAAGTGAAGTCCGAGCAACTCGCGGTCGAAGGTACTGTAACGGCGTTCGGGCGGGCGAAGCTGCCGGCTAAAGAACGCCAGCGGTTGCCAAGCTCCACGCACCCATTGCTCGTGCACCGCGCCCACCGCGTAGTCCGAGGCATCGGTGGTGAGGGCGATCGGTGCATCGGGCGCCGGGTGCGCGAGCATGGTGGCGTTAGCCAAGGCGAGCTTCGCGCCCGTGAACGCCGTGTCCATCTGCTCGGTCCAGGTAACGTCGCCTTTGCCCGGCTTACCTCGGAGAGCTTCGTGCAGAGGGCGCAGGAGCTGGGCGATACGGGGCAGGAACCGATGGTAAAAGTTCACCATGGCCAGGAACTCCTGCAGCCCTCTGATCGTGCGGGGGCGCGGAAACCCCTTCACCGCCTCCACCTTGGCCGGCAGGGGGACGGCTCCGTGCCTGGTGACACGGTGCCCCAGAAAATCGATTGTGGCGGCGCCGAACCGGCACTTTGCGGGGTTCACAATCAGGCCATGCTGGCCCAGGCGTTCGAAGAGCGTGCGGAGGTGGTGTAGGTGCTCTTCGCGGGACGCGCTGGCGACGAGGATATCGTCCAGGTAGACGTAGACAAAATCCAAGTCGCGCAGGACGCTGTCCATCAGTCGCTGGAACGCCTGAGCCGCATTCTTCAGACCGAAGGGCATGCGCAGGAACTCGAAGAGTCCGAATGGCGTGATGACCGCCGTCTTCGGGACGTCCTCCGGCCTGACGGGGACCTGATGGTAGCCGCGTATGAGGTCCACCTTCGAGAAGAGGACCTGCCCGCCAAACGGGCGGAAAAGTCCTGAATGTGGGGGACGGGGTAGCGGTCGGGAGTCGTGGCGTCATTGAGATGGCGATAGTCCCCGCACGGTCGCCATCCCCCGCCGGGCTTCGGCACGATGTGCAGCGGCGACGCCCAAGCGCTCTCTGAGCGCCGAACGATGCCGAGTCGCTCCAGGGTAGCGAACTCCGCTTTTGCCACCGCCAGCTTTGTCGGATCGAGGCGGCGTGCCCGGGCGTAGACCGGTGGCCCGACGGTGGGGATGTGATGGGCCACCCCGTGCTTGACGGCCCCCGCCGAGAAGGTGGGCCGCGTGAGGGCCGGGAAGCCGGCGAGGAGGCGGGTGAATGCGTCCGCTGCCGGAAGCGTACAGACCAATGTGGCCGGAACCGAATCGTTCGGCAAGCCGCTTGGCAAGCCGCTCGTTGAGCTGGGCAACGCACAAGCGAGCGAGCTGAACGTCTCGGCCTGGACAAGCCGTCTGCGCTTGACGTCGACCAGGAGCCCATTAGCGCACAGGAAGTCCGCGCCAAGCAGTGCCATGGGCACGTCGGCGGTGACGAACGTCCATCGGAAAACCTGCCCTCCAAATCGCAGAGAGAGGCAGCGTTTTCCGTACGTACGGATGGGCGTCCCATTCGCGGCAAGCAGCGCGGGGCCCCCACCCGCAGCGTGCTTGTCTGACGTGCCGGCGGGAATGACACTCACCTGCGCTCCCGTGTCGCACAGGTAACGGCGCCCGGAGAAGGTGTCCGTTATGAACAGCAGGCTGCTCGAACGGCCGGCGCTCATCGCCACTATTGAGCGCCGGCCCGGGCGTTTCCCGACCCGTTGAAGGAGCACGGCGGATGACACCGCCGAGCTTCGTGGCCGAACTTGGCGTGGAACCAGCACCAGGTGGAGCTGGAGCTGGAGGAGCGCGGCTGGCTCCGCCAGGCCGGTGGAGTTGGCGGGTTTCCCCGCGGTGGCGGTTTTCGCCGCGGCGGTGGGCGGGGCGTGGCGGCGTTCACGAGGTGCGTATCAGCATGCTGCTGAACATCAGCGCGCTGTAGAAGCTGATGCTGTGGAACATGCTGCTGAACATCAGCGCGCTGTAGAAGCTGATGCTGTGGAACATGCTGCTGAACATCAGCGTCGAGGGCCGTGACGGCCACGCCGACGCTCGCCCGCGTGTCCGAAGCGGCGAAGTACCTGTCCGCCTTGGCGGCCAATGCTCGGGGTTCCGTTAGCTCGGTCCCGGCCAACGCGAGGCGAACCTGCGCTGGAAGTTGGCGCCGGAAAAGCGCCCGGAATAGCGAACCGGGGGCTTCGTCGCCCAACAGTGACAGCATATGGTCCATTCGGACCGACGGGCGCGTCTCACCGAGCTCGGGGAGATCCAGGAGGCGGTCGGCCCGTGCGTCGTCCGTGAGGCCGAACGTGGCTAGGAGTAGCCGCTTGAGTGCCTCGTACTTGTGGCCGTCCGGTGGGTGGCGAAGGACGGACACAACTCGAGCGGCCGTGCCGGGCCCGAGGGAGGCGACGACATGGCAGTAGCGCAGGTCGTCGTTGGTGAGGCGCCGAAGCTGAAATTGGGCTTCGGCTTGAACGAACCAGACTTCGGCCTGGGCCTCCCAAAATTCGGGAAGTTTAATCGCCATTGCCTTGTCGTTGGCCATTGCAATGGCGTCGTGTTCGGAAGGATCGCTACGGCAGATCCAACGTCGAGGGTCACCAGTAAAGTGCGGCGTTACGCGCGCTGCTTGTGAGCAAGGAGGAAGCGGACAAGCGGTAACATATAAACGTCTTTATTGTAAGACTACACTGTAACACTGAAATGCTCCGGGCTGGTCGCCCGGTGTATATCATGAGGCCACGCCTACCCCTCGGGCGTGGCCACCGCCCACTTGGTGCGTGGAATGATGTCACCACGCCAGTGGGCTTTTGTGTCCGCCACAACGTCATAATGGAGGAACCTATGACATCATCTTTAACATATGTTGTCATAGGTTCCTTTCACCATAGATGCGCCTATGAAACAGGTTTTACATGTTATATTCCTGAGATGTGATGTAAAGAACATTACACAGGAGGATGCTAATGTGGTTAGTTATTAAATCCAGGTACAAATAAAAACGATAAGAGATAGTGCACTGTATTCTGGTTCAGATGATGGAAATCACGGATGATCTATGGACATGAAATGATGGTCATTTATCACAGTCCACCAAATGCAAGTGACCATGTGACCAAGAGGATTTTTCTCACTAATATAAGAAAAATAAAAACTGTCCATATGGAAGTTGGCAACATCAATAAAGGAACCACATCATGGAGGTTTTATTCCAACGACTACTATCGTAATTATTATTATGACTATGACTACATCTCCATTCCAATTCAGAGTAAAACTCACCTGGTCTTGCAAAGACATCACTGGATTGTTCTTGCTTGTGTTGATGTGCAGCACATGGTACTTGTTTCTAGCGCACAGATCGTATGCGATGTTTGTAAACGACGTACTTCCCGTCTTAGGTACGCGGTTGTAGAGCACAATTGCGTCTTCCTCTGGGTTGGCCATCCCAGCCGCACCAACACCTCCGCCCGCACCGCTGCTTGCTCCGTCGGCCACTGCAGCCTGCACGCCCGGTTCCCTTCGTGCGACCACATCAAGAGTGTGTCTCTGCTCGATGGCGCGCACCTGATGCAGGGCCACTGCACGTTCTGCAAAGGGACAGGTACACCTGCGATCAAAATGTGTGCTCCAAGCCGTACAACCCTCGTCATAAAATCACAAACATAAGCAATTCGCTCATTTATGATGGAAGTCATCAAAGTGGAATCCGTGGGAGGTTGAAAAACAAGAAAACCAGAATTAACTGAAGAAGCCCTTCCGAGACAAGTTCGTATCGACCAAGAATGCCCACGAGAGCACTTTTCAGATACATGGGAAAGTGAGATGCTTAACAAGAGTCTCCATTTAAAGTGTATGCCAGATCTTATTGGATGTACAGGCTGCCAATTGGTCATGGTATCTGTACACACACAACGCCTATGCCACTTTTCCAAAGCTGCCAATACACAACTCAATGTATCTCAGTGGACAAATATCCAACTTCTGTTGACCGGGTACTATGACTAAGAATGATACAGGTTGCATGCACAAACATGTTCCAATCGGAAAGGGGACAATATTGTTACAGTGCCGGTTTTGGGGTTTTCCAGGAGGGAACTTCTCAGACTCCTCCTGAACTCCTGCTCTGAGGCCACCACAAAGGATAACTCAGTGGTCCGGTGGGTTTCTAGTCAATCACGAATGCAGATTGATACCGCCAAACCTGGCAGAATCCTCACTCTTTCTACAATATGCATTACATTTTCCAGTGGGTTGGTGATGCCAATTGCGGCATGTACCCTCGATGCGTACTTGTCTACTTAATAAGGTATGTTCGTCAAGTATGCACCGGCAAAATTACGGAGCCAATCGGTGAGGCAGAACTTCTCGGCTATCTAGACGATTGCACTTAATTGAGTCAATTGGAATTGAGATGAAATGGGCATGCCGGAAACAAAACATTTATCAAACAATAAAGAGCAATCAGAGATTTCAGACCCTCACCGGGACGTGTTTTAGTGTTTTTAAGGCTTTTGTGTTCAAACAAATATGGCGGCCAAACCACGTGACCGATGACGCCACCATTTGTTTTTTCTTCACCGATTTATCCATAGATGACGCTCAATAAATTTCATCTTAATCGGATGAAGTTTTGCACTGGTCGAATGACATCATACTGCAGGAACCTATGACATCATCTTTAACATAAGTTATTCCCCATGGAGAGTTCTTTACAATGAACCATGTCTTAATTTTTCCTATGCAGCGCTTTTGGAGATATAGAGGTGCAATTTTTTTCGGTTTTTCCAAGATGGCACCCATGCCACATGACCTTTGATGTCATAATTATCAAAAAAAAATTCTACAAGAGGAGGCGCATCTGTGGTGAAAATTTCCTGTCAATCAGACCAACGGTTGCAGAGAAAATAATATGTATTCTGTGCAAACAAACAAACAAACAGACAAACAAATGGACTCAAATGAAATACCCTCTCTTCTGGCAAGGGTAACAAGCAAATGCTTAAAAGTAGCAATCAGCAAAATAAACACATTTATACAATCACAATAATCAAATGCAAGAAAAGCAAAGGCACATTTATACAGTCAAAATTCGTACCCTTAGCGCTTATCCCCTTCTGCAATCTTACTTTACAACTATATATACATGGGACATGGTGCCAACAGACCATACGTGTAAGTTAGAGAGAAAGCAGAGAGGATGGTAGAGGTTCTGATCAGGGCATGTTGACAGCCCTTGGAATTACGAGGCAAGGAAGAAGGGGAGTAATGTCAGTCGTAGAGGGGGAATGTAGAAGTGCAGATGTATACTTGGAGGAAAATGTGAGGTGTGAATCAGTAAGCCACCCTGAAAAGGACAAGGGCTGGCCATTGATAGCTCCTTGGCACCGATTAGCAGCTCTTTGTGAGTCTTGGGTAGACGAATTAAGAGAATTGATCAGAAGGGATAGCAAGAGAAAGTCTTGGATCTCAGCCTGGAGCTATCTCCCTGCACCAGGGATTGCTGCCTGCTCGCCCTCCGGACCCTGGTCATACCCTGGCTCAGCACAGACTGGCTCCAGCACACTGTCCAGTCTCCAACACAAACTCTCAGCAGTGCTCTCCTTTTGTTCCCCATGGCAGGCAGGATGTCTCCAGTCTAAGGTGCAGCAGAAGTCCCTGACGAGATTAAACAGGGTGAAATAGCTCTCAGTTCCGCCGTTTTAAGCTGCTTGCTCAGCACGAAGACTCAGAGATCAAAGTTCACGGGAGGTGGAGTTTCTGAAATCAAAGGTCGGATTTGGCTCTTTGACCTTCAACAGTGGGCCTCCATTGATGTGTTCCCGAGGCACCGCCTCCCTTTGTAGTCAATCAATTCACGCTGGAGGCGTCCCTTGCGCCATGCTGGCTTCTTCCTTAACCACTTTTCCCGCTGAGCGAGTTTGAACAGGCAGACGGTTCTTGCTCCATTTCCCTTCGGTACTGTGGTTTGGGTGATGTGCGCTGGTTAGTAAAGTGCGTGCATGTGGTGCATAACAGGTAGTTGAAGCAGGGGCCGTTATTATGGTGAATTGGATTCAATAGTGTCTAAAATGTGCTTGGAAAGAGAAACCGAATTGATACCATGTGTTAGCGTGCAATGGTAACCATGATATATGGGTCATAAGTAGCACGTTATGTGAGGGAAGAACAGGAGCCGCGGAGGATGAATAATAACTACTGAGTGGGGAATAGGAAGGGCAAAAGGAGGAAGAAGACCTACCTATAGCCCACACAATGCCGACATCCCATTTCCCTTAAACCATGGGAAAGGGCCATCTAAGCACAAATACGAATAAAATAACTGACTCAGAAACCTAAGTGTTTGGATACGCATTCACTCGGGGGCCGATCTCCAGAACAGTCATGGCATCTTTAAAAAATTCCCAGTTCAGAGCGAGCTCATTGAAACAAAGCGCACGATTATTGCGCTCAATATGCTTGTGGTAGGCCGAGACAAAGGACAATAGCACTGTTGCTCCAGAAAGAGGCAACAACTGGGCACAACCAGCAAGGGAACAAACAAACAGGAAAAAAAAGAGACAAAACACCCTGGAGAATGCCAGAAAACATCATTGTACAAAATTCAAGGCCAAACAATCCAAACAGTCATCCTCCTCAAAGTCGTGGTGACACCTTGTCAAGTCCATCTCTGTATATGCTCCCCATCCATCCAGTCCCTCACTTCAAAAGGAGTCACTGCAGACAGATAAGGCAGAATGTCTAAATCCCGTCATTGCCTCCAAATTTCATACACCCAATCCATCCCACCCTGTACCCATATTACCCCAATGTACGCACTGTCTCTTGGGCTCTGCGTTCTATCACCTGAGAAGGTAGAGAAAGTAACCTCTCTGGAATGATCATCAAATTAACCCACCTATCTATTTTCTTGCTCATCCACTGGATGAGGTTCAGTCTCTTGAACTTTTCGGACTCATAATCAGCCATGACCTTTCCTGAGACAACCACATTGCAAAGCTGGCCTCCAAAGCCAGCAAAAGAGTGGGCATCCTCGGTCAATCCAAGTCTTCCCATGGAAAATCAAAACTTAGTCTACAAGGTCTTTGTCCATAGCTAAATGGAGTACTGCTCTCAGTTATGAGCTGGCACCCCAGCATCACATTCTTATCTCCTGGATTCTGTGTAATTTAAAGCTCGTCATTATTGGAATCTCCCACGACAGGGGTGGAGCACAACATTTATTGGTCTAATTATAGGCAGGTTAGAGGTCTCTGTTTTCTCCTATATTCTGATATTGCTTCCTCTGCTTTCTTAGCCCTCCAATCCTCCTTATACAGTGGCAAGCAAAAGTATTCATCCCCTCCAAAGTTTCACATGTTTATGCCACTTAAGCTTATTTCATGATGCTTTCAAATCAAACTTCATATATAGTGTCTTCACAAACTACTCCAAAGAGATAAAGTGAAAAAATTCAGATAAAATGTGAATAGGTTATATTAACAGAGAAAATCAGAGTATTCTCAGTTGCATATGCATTCAAATCCTTTGCCTAATTAACCCTAAATCACTTCAGGAGCAAATTATTTGTTAGAAAGGTTACAAAATAAGTAATAGGTTTCACCTGCAGGTAATCAGTGGTTTAACTTAAAAATTAAGCTTGCCCGCTTATCTAAGGAGTTTTAAGGTGCAACTCACTTGGTCAACAAACAAGGCAAACATGAAGAACAAGGAGCTTTCCAAAGAAGTCACACATAAAGTGGTGGAGAAGCACCATTCAAGAGAGGGTTATAAGAAGATTTCAAAGTCACATTATCCCTTGGAGTATGATGAAATCCATCAATAGGAAGTGGAAGACGAATCATACCACCCTGACTCGACAGATCAGGGTGCCCATCCAAACTCAGCAGCCGGGCAAGCAGGAAACTGGTTCGGGATGGCACTGTAAATCCAACAATGACATTGAAAGATCTCCAAGGCCCTATGTCTGAGATGGGGGTCAGTGTTCAATCAACAATATCCCGTTCCATTCACAAAGTTGGCTTCTATGGACAGATGGCAATAAAGAAGCAATTACTGAAACAGATGCATCTAAAAAAACTCATATGGAGTTTGTGAAAAAGCATCCCAATGAATAATGATACTGCAGGCATATGGAGAAAAGTTTCACGATCAGACGAGACAAGATCAGACTCATGAATTGAACTTTTTGGACTAAATCCAAAGCGTTACGTCTGGCGCAACCTTAGCATGTCACATCACCAAGTCAACACCAACCCTACTGTCAAGCACGATGGTGGCAGCATCATGTTATGGGGCTGCTTTTCATCAGCAGGAATTGGCGAGCTTGGCAGGATAGAAGGAAACTGTGCAAAGTACAGGAGAATCCTTGATGAAAATCTGCTTGAGTCAGTGTTATGAAATCAAGTTGAGACCTCGGTTTCCAAATATGAGGATTTATTGAAATCTATCTCCACATACCCTATATGCACAGAACAAATAATAATATCAGAACTACAGCAAAGATTCTACTAGCATTTCATTGTTCATAAGCAAGCGAATAATTAATTCCCCATCACACCTTTCTCGAGCGTCCACTCACAAAAGACAGATACCAAACCAAAACCCCCTCCTTTCTCGTACAACCCATTATATTCCCTTGTCAAGGCCATTCCATTCGAATCCTCTTCTTCATATTTTATTACAGTCAGCCATTAATCTGAAACTGGGTAGGAGATTCACATTTCAGCAGGACAATGATCCAAAGCACAAAGCTAAAGCCACATTGGAGTGGCTGAATAAAAATAAAATAAATGTTCTTGAGTGGCCCAGTCAAAGTCCTGACTTGAACCCAATTAAACATTTATGGCAAGACTTGAAGATTGTAGTCCATTGACGATCCCCATCAAACTTGGCAGAACTTGTGCAATTTTCACGTGAAGAATGGGCAAAGATTTCACCATCTCATCATGCAAAGATGGTAGAGATCTACCCAAAAAGACTCAGCAGTCTTGCTGCAAAAGGTACTTCCACCAAGTACTGACTGAAAGCGCTCATTCATTCTGAACAAAAATGCCATCGTTAATTGAACACGCTACTATTGTCACCCGCTGCTATTATGGCCCATATACCGTATCATTCAAGCACCCTATTATGTCACAGTTTATTGGCATGGGTTATGAATGTCATAAATTTAATTCTTCACTCACATCAGGTCATATAACAGATATATGAAGTTTCAGATTTTTTGGAAAGGGATTTCGATTCAACCAATTAAGACTGGAATACCACTTCACTGATGATGTCATCGTTATCACCCTATGTACCCTATGGGCAGTTGGTGAGAAATGCCAAGTTTATATGTATTTTCGTTGAACTGTTTCAGAGAAAAGTATGTTACCAAAAAAAAAGAATGTTTCCTTTAATCCAATGTGGATGCCATACCATGTGAGCTATGATGTCAGAGTTAGCAATGAAATATTCTCCATGGGGAGTCCCTCCTATGTTTAAAATTTTGCATCAATCGGACAAGCAGTAGCAGAAAAGGCCATTTTTAAAGCAAAATTACATAGACAGACACACACAGACATTGCAATAGTCTCGCATCCCCTTTGGATTGAGTTCATCACAAATCTACGGTTCATATGTTTTTGAAGACCTGAGGTCTTCTGTTTATATGTCACATCCTGAAGGCTTATCTATGGAACAGGGTGAGAAATAATGAAAATCTGTGTTTTCAAAAAGATGAAGCGACATAAAACAGCTTTTATGAATGTCCCGCTTAGCTGACGGGAAAAAATTCCGAATAGCCTTATCAGTCATAGAACTTAATTCCTGTGTGAGGTAATATTGAGCACTCAACACAAACTTTGACAGAATGAAAAGTCAGAGATGCAAGCACAAATCGAGAACTGAAGCCAAATAGTCCATATTTTTTCTGGTCTCACACTCAAGACCTGGTGATCCTGGAAGGCTGTTTCTAATATCGCGATTTTCAGTCAGATATGCAGCTTAGGTTGTGCTCAGCTTAGGCCAACATAATTTGCATCCATCATATCAAGTTAATTTGTGGAGAAAATTGTTAATGAATAAGCAAGCAGTATAGAAGTGTTAAATAAAACGTTAAAACTTACAAAATACTCATTAAACTGTTTGGAGTGTTTTCTGGGTACGTAGGAAAGTACGCTCACGATTTGATTTTCTTCCCTTATATTTCCCCTATAATGCAATACCTGCATAAACCTTTCCCTTATTCGCTCCCAACTTTTGAGGGAATGTGGTCCCAATGAGGAGGTTAAGGTTGATGGGATAAGCTTCCATTGTGGCCACATGGTAACCTTAACAGGTTCCAAGGAGGGTACGTGATGAACAATGCGTTTATACATTTAATAAATCTATACATACTGCCTTCACAGACACATCGCCACATGTAATTTACAACAACAGGCATTTTAAGGCCATTTTCCCTGCAAGAGCGGGGGTTAGCCTTGCGGTCCCCATGACAATCTTCAACAATAAAACGGTCATATAACAGATATATGCACCATTCAAGCTGGAAGGTGTGAAAACATTTTGTTACCAAGGAGACATGCTGAATGGAGAAAGTGGCTCAGACACGGCAACGGTTGCAAGAGTGAGATGTGCATGGAAGAAGTTTCGGGAACTGGGTGGCGTGCTGACGAGGAGGGGAGTGTCGTTGAAGCTGAAGGGAAAGGTGTATGCTGCATGTGTAAGAAGTGTTATGATTAATGGGAGCGAGAGATGGGTAATGAACGTAGAGCAGCAACGAAGGCTGGAAAGGCGAATGGTTCGGTTAGCCTTGCGGTCCTCAAGACAATCCTCTCCATTTTGCCCTATTTTCTGCATCTCCCCTTGTGAACCCCCTAGCCCGCATTTCTTCTTTGACCATCTTTATCCAAGTCTTCCCCATCCTCTACTTCCTTCCACATTCATTTCCATCACTCTTCTCAACCAGTCACTTTCATCCTTCCTCAACACATGACCAAACCATCTCAAACTGTTTCTCTTCACAGCATCCATCAAAGGCTCTATTCCCATCATCTTTCACAATTCATCATTTGTCTTCCTCTCTGTCAACAATACTCCACACACCCACCGAACCATTCGCATTTCCACCCTTTCCAGCCTTCGTTGCTGCTCTACGTTCATTACCCATGTCTCGCTCCCATAAATCATAACACTTCTCACACATGCAGCACACACCTTTCCCTTCAGCTTCAACGACACTCCCCTCCTCGTCAGCACGCCACCCAGTTCCCGAAAATTCTTCCATGCACATCTCACTCGAGCAACCGTTGCCGAGTCTGATCCACCTTCTCCATTCAGCATGTCTCCTAAGTAACAAAATGCTTTCACACATTCCAGCTTCACGCCGTCTCCAAGATCCAACTCAACATTTCCTCCATCTGCAGCTCCCTCTGTGCACACCTTACACCTGAATGTAGCTGCCACACTGGTTAATGACCCTCTCAAACCACTACATTTTTGATGAACCCACTCAGCGCACATTGTACATTGAATGGAATTCACTCCGACACCCTTCCTGCGCACAGCACACGGCCACTTCCCAGTTCTTTCCACCTCACCACATGCCTCACCACTTGCCATCACCATCGTTTTTCGGATATTCACCTTCAGACCTTTTGTCGCCATACATTCCTTCCACTTGTTCATCTTCTCCTTCAGTCCATCCATACTTTCTGCAATCAACACCAGATCATCTGCATACAACAACTCCCACGGTAAACCCTCCTTTACGTTCCGAGCCAGCACCTCCATCACAGCTACAAATAGTGGTGGACTTAGTACCGACCCCTGATGCACTCCCACCTTCACCTCAAACTCACCACTGTTCCCGTCCTTCGTCCTTAAAGCTGTGCGCGCTCTTTTGTACATTGCCATCACTACTCTGATCAACCATTCCTCCACTCCTAACTTCCTCAATGCCCATGTCACTACTTCACGTCGAACCCTATCGAATGCTTTCTCTAGATCAACAAACCCAAGAAACAACTTCTTCCTCTTCTCCATGTACTTCTCCTGCAAATGCCTCACATTAAAAAGCACGTCTGTCGTTCCTCTTCCTGGCATAAATCCAAACTGCATTTCGTCAATCTTCACTTTCTTCCTTATCCTCCTCTCCAACACCCTTTCCAATACCTTCATTCCATGCTCCAATAACTTTATCGCTCGATACGAGCCACAGTCCAGAGGATCACCTTTCCCCTTGTATAGAGGGACGGGGGTACTCAGTTCCCAATCCACTGGAATGCGGCCTTCTTTCACCACCAGATTGCAGATCTCTGTCATTCTCTTCACACCCCAATTTCCCGCTACCTTCAACATATCTCCCACAACTCCCGTCCGCCCTCCCGCTTTTCTACTCTTCATTGCTTTTATCGCTTGCATTGCTATATCCCTGGTGTTGGGCTAGCGGCTAGGGTGCCGGCTTAGGATCCTAGGATCCTGGGTTCGAATCTCGGTCGATCGCCGAATTAACGCCAGGGGGGTTGACTCAGCCTGTCATCCTTCCGAGGTCGGCTAATTGAGTACCAGTTCACTGGTAATTCCCTGTTTGTCGTTGAAGGCGGCAAAAAGGGTTGGCGTCAGGAAGGGCATCCGGCCGTAAAACATTGCTTCAAAAAGGGGACCAAAAAACAACAACTACCACGGTCCCCGAAAAAGGCCAACCCCCGCTTTGCGGGGAAAAATGGCCTCTAAACGGTGGTATTGCTTTTATCGCTTCCTCAACTTCCTTCTCGGTTGTCTTCTCTGCCGGTCCTAAAACTGGGTTACTCTCTATGTTGCCATCCCATTCATTCTCTGCATTCAACAGTATTTCCATATATCTCTTCCATCTTCCTTTAATTCCATCTGGGTCCACAACGATTTGTCCCACTTCATCCTTCAAGCAACTCACCCCCATCACATCACACCTCTCTTTCACTATCTGCTTTGCAATCCTGAATACCGATCTCTGACCCTCTTCCAAATCCAAGCGTTCTCCGAACATTTTCCTACATGCCTCCTGCGCCTTTGCTACCTCTTTCTTTGCAGCCTTCTTGGCTGCCTTATAACTTTCATGCTCTGCCTTTTCTGCCCCCATACCCTTCGCCTTCTGCCACTCCTTGAACTTCTTCCTCTTCTGGTCAATCTTCTTTCCAACTTCATCATCCCACCACCAGGTTTCCGAGTGCCTCGGTGGTCCTTTTGTCCATCCACATACCTCACCAACGGCTCCCAACAGACTATCTTTCATTGACATCCTACCACTTTCAAGCTCAACCACATCATCCTCTACCCTACTCAGCCTCTCTTTTATTGCCTCCCTCACTGTCACCTCTTTCAAACTCCACACCTTCATGCTCGGTTGGTACTTCACACGCCGAGCTCTCCTCGCACCTTTCACCCTTATGTCGCATACAACCAAGTGGTGCTGTGAAACAGCCTCCTCCCCCGGGATCACCTTTGTGTCCCGGAGGTGCACCCTATCTCACCTACGCACCAGCAGCTAGTCAACGGTTGTCGTCAACCCACCTGACGTGTATGTAACAAGCTTGTTATCCTCTTTCTGGAACTGAGTATTACAAATCAACAAATCGGCTCCACCAGCAAACTCCAAAATCCTTTCACCTTCTCCATTTCTCACACCATATCCGTAACCCCCATGAACTCCCTCAAAACCGTCCATACTCCTTCCCACGTGTCCATTTAGGTCTCCTCCTACCACAACAACTTCCTCATCTTTCACGTTTTCCATCAGCTTCTCCATCACACACCAGAACTTGTCCTTCTCTTCATCGCTCCGACCAACCTGCGGAACATATCCCGAAATGACGTCCACCAAGAGCTTTCCAATCATCATTTTCACCATCATCAACCTATCACTCACTCTAGTCACACTCACCACACTGTCTACAAACTCCTCAGAAAACAGGACACCAACACCATTCATGCCTTCTGGGCACCCTTGCCACACAAACTTGTATTTCTGTCCCTGCCTACCCTTCACCATTCTCACACCACTTCGCTTCCGTCTCGTCTCCTGCACATAACATATGTCCACTCTTGTTCTGACCAATACTTCCACCACTTCTCTTGATCTCCCTGTCATTGTCCCTACATTCCATGTCCCAAACCTCAGAAACCGATCTCCACGTCGGGCATCAGACGTGTCGTCATCATAAATGGAGTGATTTCCACCCTTGCTTTGATAAGTTCCCCACCTTGAGTTTTGACGAGAGGGAGTGGGGTCCCCCACGGGGTACTTCGGGCTGTACCCTGCCCATATGTCGTTGTAATTGTCATGGTTCTCTTTTTGAGGCAATGTTTTTTTTTTATTGCCGGATGCCCTTCCTGACGCCAACCCTTTTAGTCGCCTCTTAGGACATGCAGGGATACGGTGTACCTATTCTAAACCGGGGTACACACCGGTATAATGTAATGTACGTGCAGCACAAATTGTTACTGTCCATAACACGTGTGTATGAGGATCGTTATAGTTACAAACAGCACGGTAAGACACAGTCGTCTCTCTTCACGATTCACACGGACTGGCCTTGGCATGGCTGGATGCTGTTCAATCACGACAACTGGCATTTCGTTCTTCAGGTGTTTCTCACATATACAATGATTGTGGTCGATGGAGCGTTCCACAGGCGTGCTTTGTGTACATCACAGGCCATGAACTTCAAGGGTTTACAACTTGTTTTCAACACAAAATATTACTTTCAAAATATCAGGTTTGAGACTACTCTTGCCAACAGGATTAACTTAATGCCGATATTCATTAAACATTTGAAGATACTTCACTGCATTTTCCAATTAACAAATGATAATTGGGCACTGAAGATGTGTTAGCAACATGAAGAATTGTGGGTAGAGTATTTTTGAGTTCATGACCAAGCTGCAAGTCCTGCTCTTGAATGCAGCACACCTGTTTAGCACAATATATTGTCTATAAAGTATTTGGATTATAATTGCATGGTTCAAGGGATAGTAAGATACAGCTAAGCTATCAAAGAGATGCCCTTCTTTCAACCATCCATCCTGCCCCCCTTAATTCCTTCCAAAACAAGATTTAAAGGCTTATAAAATTTGGAAGCAAATAAAATGTGAAAATTCCACCCACAAGCATTTCATTATTTACACAAACTCCCAATAAACCTGGAGAGGCCAACGAATCAATGAGTGCATGTTTGCATCACATGGAGGGATGGCAGGGAACACTGAAAGGCCAAAGTAGATTAGCTGGAGAATTTAAAATGACGTTATTGTACAGGAAATTCATTTTCATTCAAACACAAGTTGTCAGAGCACTAACTGCCCTTCCAATCACCCACCAGTTCCTCTGAAATGAGGCATCGTCACAAGCTAGCCACCTTTCAATATGAGCATTTCACGAGTGTGTCTGTGTGCGCGGCTGTCAGTCTGACCCCTGTGATAACGCTGCACACCGTCTGTTCGTTCTCATGGTACTGTTACCATGGGAGCCTCACGGGTGCCACATCAGGTTAACGCGAGAGCCGGTGTGTTTGATTTTCTTGGATGTGCTTTAGAGAAAAAGAGCACAATAGCAAGAATGAAAGCCCGAGTCAAATTATTTATCATCAGATTTATCAGAAATGGCAGGACAGCTCAGGTTGTGCATTCGCCTTCGAGCTGTCTAGTCTGGATTCAATTCCCATTCTAGTCACAGCCACATTTGGACTAAAAGCCTCTGGGAGAGGAGGAAGGAGTGCTGCATTTCAGAGAATGCTGTCCCTCGGGTGTTGATGCAAAGCTTGCTCTCATGTCTGAATTTAGATTGTGAAAATTAAAGTAATGTGCTATATACACTACCGGTCAAAAGTTTTAGAACACCTCAATATTTCCAGTTTTTATTGAAATTTACGCAGTTTCATGTCCAGTGAATAACCTGTAATGGTACAAACGTAAGCATCAAACTGCTCGAGGTTAAAAAAAAAGAAGCTTAGGTTAGCAAAAATGGGAAAATAATGTAAATTGCACAGTTATATTGTAAAAAAAAAAAAAAAAAGACCTTCTTCAGGGAACAAGTAATGGGTTAACAACTTAGAGCTGTTCTGCAGCAATGTATGTAAGTAAATTAAGCCTTGAAAGTTGATGCAAACAATTCCTACAGGTGTCCCAACCTCTGCTGATTACTTGATTACAAACCCCCTGTCTGTATAAAAGCAGTATTGGAACAGACTGTTATTACACCCTCTGAAGCATTATTTGGACAATATTGCACTGCAGGATGTAGTATATTGGAAACTGGAGGAACTCTGACAGGAAGAGGTCTGGCAGACCCAAAGCCACAACAGAATCAGAAGACAAGTTTCTGAGAGTCAACAGCTTGCGTGATAGGCGGCTCACAGGACAACAGCTTCAAGCACAGCTTAACACTGGTCGAAGTAAGCAAGTCTCAGTTTCAACTGTGAAGAGAAGACTTCGAGCTGCAGGTTTGACAGGTCAAGTGGCAGTAAGAAAGCCATTGCTAAGATGGCAAAATAAGAAAAAGAGGCTTGCCTGGGCCATGAAACACCGCCAGTGGACTACTGAAGACTGGAAGAAGGTCTTATGGACCGATTAATCAAAATTTGAAATCTTTGGTTCATCACACAGGGTTTTTGTACGCCATCGAGTAGGCGAAAGGATGGTCCTCAGTGTGTGACACCAACTGTCAAACATGGAGGAAGAAGCGTGATGGTCTGGGGCTCTTTTGCTGGATCCAGAGTCGGCGACTTGCACAGAGTGACTGGCACCCTGAACCAAAAGGGCTACCACAGCATTTTTCAGTGCCATGCAATACCCTCTGGTATACACCTAATTGGTCAGGGGTTCATCCTACAGCAAGATAATGACCCTAAACACACCTCCAGGCTATGTCAAAACTACCTTCGAGGAAAAGAACAAGATGGTAGGCTTCAAATCATGGAATGGCCAGCAGTCTCCAGACTTAAACCCCATCGAGCTGGTTTGGGATTAACTGGACAGAAGGGTGAAAGCAAAGCAACCTACAAGTGCAACACATTTGTGGGAACTTCTGCAAGTGTTGGGAAGAACTTCCCGAACAATATTTGATTTCCATTGAAGAAACAATGCCACGAGTGTGTTCGGCGGTTATATCTGCAAAAGGTGGCTACTTTGCTGAGTCAAAAATTTAAATGAAATTTTGTTAAACAAAATGATTCTATGATTTCTTTTTATCTCCAATTATTGTTTATTTGTTCTATGCTTAATTTCAGAGTACATCGAGACATTAAACTGCGTAAATTTCAAGAAAAACTAGAAAAATGGAGGTGTTCTAAAACTTTTGACCAGTAGAGTAGTTCCAACAAAAAAATATCTGACGTAAACGTGCCAGTGGATATGCCTCCACCCACATTGGATGTCAACCCACTATTACGTTTGATCTCAATTTAGGGTCACATGAGAGAGAGAGCACGTCGAGAAAGAAACAGAGATAAGTCGAAGAGAGGCAACATCCGATGTTTCTAACTCCAGTTGCGGTCTGCAAAATGATTCTCAAAGGGAAAATGACCTTGGACCTGTTGAACCCAAATATTGATTCAGCTCATCTTTGTATTACAGTCCATACTTGCACCAGGTTTGGTTGAAATCCTTTCAGTGGTTCTGAAGTTATCGTGGTTCAACATAAAACGGATAACAGCTGGACAGAACTAGAAAACATAATGTCTACAGCCTTTGGCTGCGGAAGCAGAAACATAGTGGGTCATTGTGTGCTCGTACTAAATTCCCTTCTTGGGTTTAATTGTCTGCATAAATAGTAATACTGTAGTTGTTGAGAATTATTGGGTGTAGATATATGGCACAAGCATGATGGTTTTCCGAAAATGCTTCACATCATCGAATTGCAGAAACATAAAACAAATTGCAGCAAATTCAGCAACACAAGACTGTTGATGTTCGAGCTGATGTGCATCCTTTGTTTCCATAGCCAGGTGGCCACATGATAGGTGAGCAATTCAACATAAACGCCTATCTGTGCTTAACATTTAGGCCAAATAACAGAGGTTTTGCAGTCACCAGCTCATCTGCAACTTTTGCCAATGGTGAAACAAAGCTAATACATGTTACAATACAATACAATACATTGCCCACAATGCCGGCAGGTGGCGCGCAAAGCTCGGTTCGCCGGCAGGTGGCGCGGAGCAGGTTGGAACGCACGAATTGCCTGGATCATTGAGGAGCAGGTTGGAACCCACGAATTGCCTGGATCACAGAGGAGCAGGTTGGAACGCACGAATTGCCTGGATCATTGAGGAGCAGGTTGGAACCCACGCATTGCCTGGATCATTGAGGAGCAGGTTGGAACCCACGCATTGCCTGGATCATTGAGGAGCAGGTTGGAACCCACAAATTGCGTGGATCATAGAGGAGCCGGTTGGAACCCACAAATTGCCTGGATCATTGAGGAGCACATTTGAACCCACGCTGCATGATGGGATCTTCTGTTGAGGAACTGGCACGTTATAACAAGTGACGATAACATGCATTACAGCCAGGGAGGCCAGATTGAAGCACTGCCGATGTGCGCGATTGTTCAACAAAATATGTGGTTCAGGGGAATCAAATTAAACTGAGCTTTCATTTCAGATACCACCTCATGTCTTTAGGCCACAATGGCGAGAATATGAAAGTCCAGATTCAAATCTCAAAATGTTCAGTCGCATAATGCCCCACATCTGTCACGGCCTTGGTTGATAATCCTGCATGATAGTACACTACGACCTCACTTGATCGAATGGTAATATGAAGAAAACAAAGATTGTCCGAATGTAGACATATTTTGTGACTTGTGCCAATGCAGACCTGCATACAGGTATAAGGTATCAGTACAAAAATGAATGTACACACCATTACATTGACCATACATCCCATGGTATTAGCGATGCATTTTGAGGATATCAATATGGTGCTTCTCACCTGTTTGTATAACCGTTTCTTCCTCCCCACATTGGTGTGATCTAATTCCTTCCTGGATGTCAAAGAGTGGGTACACATTACACCAAAATCAAACTTGTTTATGGCCAGAAACTGAAGATATGGCTACACTTGTAAGCTTGGCAAATGGTGAGGACACTGGACTAACATGCGGGAAGTTGTGGGTTCAAAGGTAGCTGAAGGCAGCAGTATTCAAGATTTGGTTTTCATATGGGATTTGGCCTACCACCTGGGATGGCCAATGCTATCCATGAGAAAAGGCAGTGCCATACACATCCCTCAAATAAAACACCACTCCACCACGGCCCTTCCGCTCCAAATATTGCATTTCTTTATCTTAACGCACCAACCATATTTCTGCTGAAACAAGATATTTTGCCTAACATAGTGCTGCAAAATACAAAGTGATTAATCAAAGTTCCCGTATGTATTTTTCGAGTAAAGGTGGTGAAATGAAAGAGCAAACATGTAGAAACAAAGGTTTGAAACAAATGGGCAACAAAGTGGATGTCAAACGCGTGGCCCGAAAGAAACCATACGGCCCGCGCAGTGTGTCGCTCCAAGCACGTCCCCAACCCGCTGGCCAAATTAATTGCCTGTCGCAAGTGAACAGAAGGGGAAGATCATGGCGTGAGAAAGGGTAATCTTCTATATATGGGGCAGCAGCTGTGAGATAACGCATCTCAAGCACAAGAGGAGAGCCTTTTGGACCAGAAATCTACAATAAGTGAGCAACGTGGCAGGTTGAGTGACTTTCTCACAAACCAATCGTTCAATGTTCAAATCGCACTATTTGTGGTGTATGTAAAGGTTATCAAAGGGCTTGTAATACTGAGGGTCTTTATTTACTTAATTACCCTCGCCAGAGGAGAGGGTATTGCATTTGAGTCCGTTTGTTACTTGGCAAAAAAAAAAAAAAAAAATTTTTTGCAAGTATGTTGATCACTCCGGTTTGTGTGTTTGTGTGTTTGTTTGTTTATGTGTTTGTCTGTCCGCTCACAACTTTAAACCGATCTTCACAAAACTTCACCAAACTGTATAGTTCGTGGTTCGACAAATTCCTATACATTTTTGAGGTTAAAAGGTCAACATAGGCCAAAGGTCAATAACTTTTTTCAAATTTCTAAAATCCTCAATTTTCATCCAATTGACTTGAAATTTGAATAGGATATACATATCGGCTAACTGAATTCAACCACCAACTATTTTTGAGATCAGCGTAGGCCAAAAGGTCAACCACTTTGTTTTTAATTTCTATTAAAAACATAGGCCAAAGGTCAACCACATTTTTTAATTTCTAAAATCCTCAATTTTCATCTAATTGACTTGAAATTTGAAGAGGATTTACAAATCAGCTAACTGAATTTAACCACCAACTATTTTTGAGATCAGCATAGGCCAAAAGGTCAACATAGGCCAAAAGTCAACAACAATATCAGATTTCTAAAATTCTCAATTTTCATCCCGATTCACTTGAAATTTGAATGGGATTTACATATCAGCAAACTGAATTCAACCACCAACTATTTTTGAGATCACAATAGACCAAAAAGTCAACATAGGCCAAAGGTCAACCACTTTTTTTCCAGATTTCTAAAATCCTCAATTTTCATCCGATTCACTTGAAATTTGAATGGGATTTACATATCAGCAAACTGAATTCAACCTTTAACTATTTTTGAGATCACCATAGGCCAAAAGAGCAACATAGGCCAAAAATCAACAACAATTTCGAATTTCTAAAATCCTCAATTTTCATCTGATTCACTTGAAATTTGAATGGGATTTACATATCAGCAAACTGAATTCAACCAATAACTATTTTTGAGAGCAGCATAGGCCAAAATATCAAAATCGGCCAAAGGTCAACCACTTTTTCCAAATTTCTAAAAGCCTCAATTTTCATCCGATTGACTTGAAATTTGAATTTGATTTTCATATCAGCTAGCTGAATTCAACCACCAATTATTTGTGAGGTCAAAAGGATGCTCTACTGAGTGCCATTCTGCTTTGTTCTCTTTTGCCAAGTGTCGCTCTACGAGTGATTTTTCATTTGTTTGTTTGTCCGCACAGAATAAATATGATTTTCTCTGCAACCGTTGGTCCGATTGACAGGAAGTTTTAATTTGTGGAGAAATGACAGGAAATTGGTGGAGAAAAAGAATAATGATGACGTCATCGGTCACGTGATTCAGCCGCCATATTTGTTTTAACACAAAATATTTAAAAACCACTGAAAACGCATCCTGGCGAGGGTCTGCAATCTCCGATTGCTCTTTCTTGTTTTCCATTGACATAATGCTTGTGGTACCAGACTCGATGACATAATGGTTCGAGTGTCCGCTTTTAGTCTGGGAGGTCGGTGGCCCGGTCGAGTCATACAAAAAATTTCCATTCAAATCTTATGTGCAGCTGGTTCCTTGCTTGACACATTTAAAATAATAGAGCACGATAAACAACACTTGAAAGGCAATGGCAAATTGGTCATTGCCTTCTGCAAGAAACTGCTTCGGCAGCACCAATGCTCCGTAAAGAGTACGGTACATCAAAATAAAAAATAAAAATGCTCGTCAATCTTTTACATGCGTAACTGCACCGGAAGGACAAAGATGCAAGTAAACATCAATTTCCATCAAAATGAATTCCAAGGACTTTAGTAACAATGGACAAACGTATGTAGGATTATGGAATTTGAACTCCCACAACACAAGTCATCGGTTCAGATGGGAGCTCCATACAGGCAGAGTCAAAATCGAAACGGATGCTTCCCTTCCGCTTAGAGAAATGCTGGACGATCAGATCACGATGTGAGTGTGCAGCCTGAAGGTCACAAATACTCGGCATGACAATCGCAACCCAAATGTGTGAGGTAAAACTGCGGCCATACCTCCGCAATAATAAACATCCCGTTATCTTAACCAACCCCTCACATGCATGTTCATGAAATAAAGTGGCATTCCCACAGCAAGACACAAAATGTCCTCTTTACCAAGTAAAGCGGTGAGCATTCACATTCTAAATGTAGTTCATTCCAAACAGTCATTCTTCCCATTTAGCTCGGTTGAGTGTCCTTAAGCATTGATATACCGAGTCGACAAATCACCAGAGAACGCCCTGTGGAGTCTGACATTTTGGGATGGCATCCACACGGCAGGGCCTGTCTCATAGGAAACCGAAATCGGATCAAAATTCTGATTAATCAGTAAATCGGGATTGGTTGAGGCTTATGGTGTTAGAGCGATCTGGTTGGCCGTGCTCGAACCAGCAATGGTCAAGGGCTTTTGCTGGCAGCAGTCAATGGGTGAAGACAAGCAGTGAGCGCACTACCTAACATTCTCACCACAATCTCCACCGACAACCTCTACACTTACTCCAGTCATTATTAAAACAAAACAAGTGGAATTCCTCTCAGTCCAAAAATGTACAAAAAACATTTTTAGATTAGATTTCATTAAACGGTGCTCCTGCATGTACACGACAGCCATCTTGGATTATTCCCAAGCCAACACTCGAAATTGCATACAATACCACACTGTATTAACATACATGTTGGCAACATGGTCTTCCCAGCTTTTGCTTCAAGTAGTGGTATGTTGGGGGGTTTGTTCACCCAGCTTGCACCAAATTGACCACCAGGCAGCAATTCTGCCATTGTAATTCTCTGCGGAGCCATACAGCTTGCACGCAATCCCATTCCGAAATGAAGTGCTGTGCCACCAAAACTATCTTCCTCTGACCAGACGAGGATCGAGCATCTTGCCAGCTTTTTGTTTGACAACGAATGAAAATCTTTGTGCGAATACAGCATTACCGAGGTTCAGATTTGCTCTCAGTGGCACGAAGCCTCCTGGATTGAATGGCACATCGCATCGTGAGGCTCCTGAACCCTCCTGTGGTTTGCGTATGTGCAAATGCTTTTGTAGGCCTATTTGATGTCCCCATCTGAGTGCTCGGCTCATGATGCTGGAGTCCCAGATTCAAATCTCATAACACTGTGTCAATTTGTCCATCACTATCAAAGTCATTGCAATTCGCCGGTATCTCATAATGATCACCGATTTGCGATAAATGCACAAGCTCCATCAGCCTTCAATTTAACATTAAAACTTTGCACATACAACCTTTGCCCTCTTGATATTAAAAGACGATGCACGATTTAAGGGCATTATTACAAGACAAGTCCTAATCAAACTCCCTATTTTTGTTAAGCATCAATTTAGTTCCAGTGGGCTGTGGATGAGATCGCACTGCGATAAATGACAAGCAAGTATTTTATAATCCATACACATGCAGTAATCGGATTTCATATACGATGCGATATCTTATTGGAGGCATCT
Source organism: Myxine glutinosa (assembly GCF_964187855.1). Classification (NCBI taxonomy): domain Eukaryota; kingdom Metazoa; phylum Chordata; class Myxini; order Myxiniformes; family Myxinidae; genus Myxine; species Myxine glutinosa. Next base: position 100,790,754 of record NC_136268.1, on the reverse strand, counting down.
TGGGCTGCTGTGTCCAAGTGCTTGCCCGACACAATTTTGGCCTCTCTGAGAAGTTCGAGCACACTAGTGTCTATATTAAACACAAGACAAGTATATGGCCACGATGGACAAATCAAAATATGAAATGCCATTTTAATAGTTGTTTTTTTATACAAAGTCAAGGCTCATGTAAGATCAAGAGCAGTGAACAGAACAGGACACAGAATAACAAAAACCAACAGCAGGGTTGAAGGATAAAATAGAGGGAGACTTGGACAAATAAGGAATGTGTGAAGAAACAGGGGTAGAGGAGGACGCACAGGCTGGACACGAGCTGGACACAGAAGTAAACTCTCAGGAAGGAAAAACTGTATATTTGGAAGGAAGTGGACTTGGGAGGGGGTGGGTTGGTTTTTGATTGTGGGAAGATCTGAGATGGTGGTGAACAGCTGTTTTGAAGACTTAGAGGGAAGAGTGAGATTGAAGAGGATGTGGAAGCACTATAAATCTGCACATGAAGTCCTTATATGTGAATAGGGGTTCAGGTGTGCCAAGGAACGAGTTTGCGTGACATAGGGTGCCCCGTCGTCGAAAGGCATTGGAGGCCAACTTGAAATGTGGTTTGCCCAGGAAAGATCATGGCCGATAGTGAGACTCATGAGTTTGAATAACTGAACTTCGTCAAGAAGATTGTTAAAAAGTAGATGGGAGGGTTTCAGGACAATGTTTGCCAGACGCTCCTTTCGGAAAGAGAGAGAAAGAGAGAAAGAGAGAAAGAGAGAAAGAGAGAAAGAGAGAAAGAGAGAAAGAGAGAAAGAGAGAAAGAGAGAGAGAGACTTTTGTATCCTTTTATTATAAAAGTATAAAACCATTCCACAAAGCAGTGTTAAACCAAGCAACGAGTTCAAAGAAACATTGTATAAGGATCATAAACACACCAAAAAAGAACAAAGGATATTCAAAAGAAATCAGCAAGTATAAAAATTTTACCAACCAAAGGTGAGGACACAAACAGAAACCACAAACAATTTTAAAGGAAATGCTCACGCAAGAGCTATGAACACATCAAGAGCAAATTAAGCGTTTGATTAAATTAAGTGAAAAATTGAGAAAGGGAAAGAGAGGGGGGGGGGGGGGGGGGAGAGAAGGGGAGGGAGGTGGGGGGGGGGGGGGGAGAAGGGAGGAGAGAGAGAGGGGGAGAGAGGGGAGGGGGAGAGAGAGAGAGGGAGAGAGAGAGAGAGAGAGACTTTTTTCTTTTTCTTTTTTTTTATATTGGTGATCCCAATGCGATCCAAATGGACAGACCAGGAGACAAACCTCGCACAACCAGTAGCCGGGAGCGACAGAGCATCCGTGTCCTTCCCAACCGTGTTCCTTTCTGAATGCACCATGTAACACGTCACCATGTTCACTGCTGGAGGAATGTTTGTGAACGCATTACATCATAACACTTTTCCGATATGTTTTCCTTGATGAACTTGGGGACTTGTGAGCCACTCCAGAGGTGTTGGAAAAAGGCCGATCGTAATGGGCAGGTGCTCCATCTTGGAGGTGCTCCATCTTGGAGGTACGCCATCTTGCAGGCACGCAATGTTGCAGGTTATCCATCTTGCAGGTCATCCATCTTGCAGGTACCCCATCTTGTAGGTTCTCCATCTTACAGATGCTCCATCTGTATGACGCTTTGGAGTTGCAAGTTTTCTGGGGCTACAGCGGTGATCCGCTGTGATCACGAGAGAGAGAGAGAGCGAGAGAGAGAGAGAGAGAGAGAGAGAGAGAGAGAGAGAGAGAGAGAGAGAGAGAGTAAGGGTGTGAGATTTGTCAGGATTGAAAGACATATTCCAAGTGTTCAACCAAAAAATTCCAAGTATTTAACCAAAGACATTTTCCAAGCTTGTAATTTTTTTTCAAGGTCTGAAGAGAGAAAAGAGTTTGGAGCCCACCATCTCAAGGATAAGGGATGTCACAGCAGAGGGAGGAGTCATCAGCAAATAGATAAAAAGGATTTTCTAGAGTCAAAGATCATGTATGAAGACCTCGAATAGAACTGGGCCAATAACACTGGATTTCATTGAGAGCAAGGATTTCAGGAGATGAAAGGATTTCATTGAGAGCCACACGTTGGCTACGAGAGTACAGGAAGTCAGTGAGCCATGTGTGGAGTTCGCCTTGGATACCATAGTCAGAGAGCTTAGAGAGAAAGGCGGGATGCAAGACTATATCAAAAGCTCGAGATATGTCAAGAGAAACAGCACCAGAAAACAGACCTGGAGATTTGTCCTGAGCGCAACACCGGAATTTAAGTACTACACACATTTAAAACGTTTAAAATTTTACAGAATGAAATCAAGACGTTAGATTGATCTTGTAGCCAAAATTTACAACAAAGTTACAGGTGGTTAATAAAAGGCAGTTTGTACCTTGATTACAGTCATTATATGCATGAGCAAAGTGCAAGTAAATGGAACAGCCATCTAATTTGGTAGCACATTTAAAAGGTTGCAATTTCAGCACAATGATCGCAATGTGCACAGCATCAGAATTGTAAATTTCATCATTTCAAAAAGAACCTGCAACCGGCAGACCGCAAATCGAGACCTCGCAGAAAGTCAACAGGTGGCTGCAGACGTGGAAAAACCTGCATTATGCAGAACACCTGCTCAACCCCTTGGCCACCTAAAGACAGGTGTCTATCTAATGAAGCTTTTAGAAGCATGAAAATGAGCATTTCTTTGCCATTTAGTGCACCAAAACCACCGACCATTGTTGGCTCCATGCTGCCATGAGATACTCTACCAAAGAGGAATCGGTGGTTCGAAGTGAAGCAGAATCTATATTCAAACCCGATGACATCACCTCCAAGGCTCGATATTTTAAACCTGAAATGGCCTCTTTGCTTTGCAGCTCCCCTCTGGGCCAACAAGTCCCTGCTGATGAGATGGTGCGATTAAGCCCAAGATGCATCTGCAAATTGAGGTGTCTTGCGCTTCTTGATGCAAACTATTTAAAGCAAAGAATCCTGATGAAGAAGCACTGGAGAAATCTCAAAGCTGATACACCTCCGCTTTTAGCAATCCTTCACTTCTAATACCATCAACAATCTCCGATAATGCTTGCTAACATGGCCCACTATTGTGCTTATCGTTTTGAATTCGCCTTCAAGCCCAGTAAAAGCAGGTTATTTGTTCTATTTTTCTTTGGAAGTGAATGCACATTTAGCTTTTCTAAACCTGGCATGTCCATTTTTTCCCCAAACCCATTCTGAAGTTTGATAATATGGTGTTCGGGACGGCTCAATTGGAGCTGGAGAGCAGGAGATGCGAGGCCGGTACACGATCAAACTCCCTCTGGGGCAAACTGCCAGATGCCATTGCTCCCATATAGGCTGAGTGGCTCACCCCGTCATGGGCAGCTTGATGATGTTGCCTTGTGATGTGCTTCACAGCAAATTAAGCCTGGAGATCTCACGAAAAACACTTAAACGTCTCTGTCTCTCTCCAACCCCGCACTCACCTTCGCTCACAGGACAAACATCAGCTTTGTTCACTTCGCATCTACAATCAATTTACGGTAAGAATTATATTCATGAGGAACAAAGGTTTTAAAACTAGCTATATGATTCAAATGAACAAAAGGGAAAGAAAATAGATTTCTAGATCGTTGTTGAGCAGGAGATCAAAAACCCACTTCACTGCACTCAAGCACTGGCATTCTGACGTCATGACCGCCAAGCTCTCGGCACGAATGAAACATGAAGGTGATGTCGGTGCAATTTCAGCAAATCGTTATCAAAATGGAAACACACTTGCGGTCAAATCAAAACTCATATCGGCTTCGATGCACCGCTCCGCCAATGACAATATCAATCGATCGCTTAAAGATAAAAAGGGGACGCCTTGGAACAGCAGATGCCAAAAGCATAGATGGCACACGCATCACTTGGCGAGGGAATCGCACACGTACGTTTAGCACAGCAAATCGCCTCAGATGTCATGCAAATAGACCGCCGGGGAGTTAAACCGAGCATGTGAAAAACACACAAAGAAGCGGCGGGCATAAAAGGAAGAGGTAAAATATGGAAGAAAGCACCCACCGGTTTAATTATGCATTTAATCACGAGGAAAAGCCGTCACATTAAGGCGAGCCACGGGCCTGGGGTTCCATTAAAATTCTACACGCACGCAGCCACCGGAGGCCGTTCAGCCTCTCACACAATGTCTGGTGCACACAAAGAGACGAGCTCAGAAAAAGTAGACTTGAGCACGCTGCTCGATGCACCGCAGGGACGGACAGGCCGTCTTTGTAGGTGGATGTATCGAGCAGAGAAAAATCACGTGGGGTACAAGGATTGGGGGAAATGGAGCAAAACCTAGCACACACTTCATCGTGTTGCACTACAACGGGGCTGGATTCGTGGCTTGAGGGCAAGCAACCATGCCTTTTGGTGTGCCTGTGAAGGCTTAAGGCAGTAAAAGAAATACTATAGTGAGGTGAGTGAGACTGCAGTGATACTATAATATTAGGGGAAATAAGACTATATAGTGGTACTGTAAATAAATAAAGTATAACTACAGTGGTACTGTAGTGATGTGTGGCATGCTTACAATTGTACTGCAATACGGCTATAGTATAGTACCACTACAAAATGTTCCGCAGTAATTCAGCCGAGGCTGAGCGAACTGAGTTTGAGGTCGTTTATTCATGATACGTGAAACGTCGTGCAAGCCATGCCTGCAGAAAACAGAATTTTTGGAACGCCGAGCACAATTACCATCCAATCATCATGTAACTTTGTTTTGAAAAAAATCTCCATGGGTAGGCACTCCCATGTTGAAAGTTTTGTGTCAATCGTGCAAGCAGCTGCAGAGAAAAAGAATTGAAAAGCGAATAAAGGTCGACTTTCAGGTCTGGCTTGCGACCCTGGGATTGGAAACCCCTGGTCTAAAAAGTCCGAGAGGGGTCTAAAGGGTCAAAGCGTTCTTCAAGACAGCTGTACACCACCATCGCAGACAGTCACTAATCCAAAACCATATGATATGATTTCTACCCTAGTTAACGCCTCCTCCCCCCTCACCCAACCCCAATCCCTCCTTCCAAATTTCCAGTTTTCCCTCCAGAGTTTCCTTCTGTATCCATCTTGTCCACCTATGCATCCTCTCCTGCCCCCTCCCACATTCCTCCCCACACCCATTGTTTGTCTAAGTCTGCCTCTATCTTGACCTTAAACTCTGCTTTTGGTGCCCCCCCCCCCCCCTCTCTCGACTCTTCCTTTTGTCCTATTGTGTCCCGATCCGTTCAGTGTACCAGTACTAGCTCTTCCACGAGCCTCAACTATGCATACAAAAAAGGGTGGAAAAGTCTGAGGAGTCCAAGGGGGTCGGATGACCACACCTCTTTGCATCTTCAGATGCACAGAGCTGCCGAAGCAGTTTCCTGACTGTTGGGCACATTCCTGGATGGGTCGCCACTCTGACGCAGGATACTCGTGCTTGCTCGTTTGTTTCATTTTTGTTTAAAAGCACAAACTTTTCCTCTTTCCTGGAAACATGCCTTAGTACAGTCTATTTTAAAGGGTGATCGTTGAAACCCTTCCAACTACCGCCCTATTGCTTTGATTTCTGCTATTTCCAAAGTCTTTGAATGACTTCTCAATAACCATTTCCTCAAGCATCTTGAATCTCAGTCTTCTATCTGACCATCAATATGGCTTGCACAAGGCAAGATCTACCAGTGATATCCTTTCTTACATTATGAATGTCTGGGCCTCTTCTCTGAGAGACATTGGGGATACCTTTGTTATAGGCCTTGATATCTCAAAAGCCTTCAACAGAGTTTGGCATCGGAGTCTGATATCCAGGTTTCCCTCTTTTGGTTTTCCTCCTTTTGGCTTTCCTCCACTCTCAGAGCTTTCTCTCCGACTACTCTATCTCCATAATTGTTGATGGTTAAACATCTCTCTGTCTCTTCTCTTCAATCCCACTGCCTTATCAACAGCGGTGTCCCTCAGGGTTCCGTCCCATCTCCAACACTCTTTCTTATTTTTATCAATGACCTTCTTTCTTCTACAAATAACCAAATGCACTTGTATACTGATGACTCGATATTACATTCCTCCATGTTTTTCCCATCTGCCCCATCATCCCTCACTCGATCTACATCTCGTTTGATCAAAACCACCTCTTTAAATTCGGATTTGGACAAGATTTCCCAGTGGGGAAAATGTAATCAGGTAAAGTTTAATGCTTCTAAAACTCAATTTCTTGCCATCTCTCTCTCTAAAACTCTTCTCAACTCTCCAATCTCCTTTGAAAGCTCCACAATTACACCATGTGATGCAATAAACCTACTAGGTATTACCTTAACATCAACTTTATCCTGCATTCCACAAATAGCTAAGTCTTCCTCTAAGAAACTTTGAGTCCTGTTCAGATGTCAAAGATTCTTCTCCACTCAACAGTTGCTTCAAATATATAAAGGATCGATTCATCCTTGTATAGAGTGCTGGTCTCACATCTGGGGAGGTTCTAGCTCCACATACAGAATTGAATCCAAAGTAATCCGACTTATCAACTCTCCCAATCTGACCTCCAAACTCGACCGGCTCAAACTACGTCACAAAGTTGGCTCTTTCTCTTTTCTACGGATATAACTTAGGTTTCTGCCCTCGGGAATGTGCTGCTTGTGTACCTCCGCCATTAGTGAGACCACGGAATACTCGACAAGCCACTACATCACATGATTATTATGTGGCCATTGGCAACTCAAGGGTGGGTCATTATGATATTTGTTTCTTTCCCTCCACTGCCAAACTCTGGTACTCTTTTCCTTCTCATGTTTTTCCAAACACCTCATCACTTACGCGGCGACAGCCAACCGAGCTATTGAGTCTCCGGGATATCTTCAGAGATTTCTCACTCGAACACTACAGATTATATACCCTTCTTTGTCTTCAACATCTCAATCAAATCCTCTTGCAATCACCTCCTTTCTGATGTATAGTCTCGTCTCCTTCAGCTGCTCCCCATAGCTTAATATAGCTAGGCCCGTAATCAATCTAATCACTCTACATCAAACTCTCTCCATGGCAGGTATTTCCTTCCTCAGATGTGGTGACCAAACTGAACACAATATTCCATGTATATATACATATACATACATATATACATATACATGTGTATGTGTATATAAATAGAATAATGTTACGTTTGTGGGGGTAGCTGATGGAATCCCATAGTAAAGGCAGGATCGTATAATTATAGCATGGACCGTGGACGCGTAGGAGACATCTTGATGTATTTAAGTAAGAAAACTGGAGCTTAAGATTGTTTATGTCTTCACACAGGGGGTGAAGCTATCTTAACTGGATGGGGATTAAGGTTAGTTTCCCCCAGTATGTGATTGCCTCCTGTGGCTTTTCCCTACGTTTCTACAACTACAACAAGAAAAAGAGCAATCAGAGATTGCAAACCCTCGCCAGGATGTATTTTCAGTAGTTTTTAAGACTTTTGTGTTAAAACAAATATGGCGGCCCAACCACGTAACCGATGACGTCATCATTGTTTTTTTCTCCACCAGTTTATGCCAACATGGCGCTCAAGAAATTGCATCTTGATTGGATGAAAGTTTTGTACTTGTCAAATTATGACGTCATAATGGAGGCACCGATGACATCATCATTAACATATTTTATTCCCCATGGAGAGTTCTTTACAATGAGCCATGTCTCAATTTTTTCTATTCAGCACTTTCCAAGATATAGAGGTGCAAATTTTTTCGATTTTTCCAAGATGGCGGCAGAACCACGTGACATATGACGTCATAATTATCATTAAAAAATTATGCAGGTGGAGTTGCACCTATGGTGAAAATTTCCTGTCAATCGGACCAACGGTTGCAGAGAAAATCATATTTATTCTGTGCGGACAAACAGACAAACAAATGGACTCAAATGCAATACCCTCTCCTCTGGCGAGGGTAACAAGGCCGGCCATGCAAAACCTCCGTTTAAACAACCACAGGAACCGCCGCCAGTACCCGAACATTGCCATTTGGCAAGTAAACCACGCCTTAATGACGCTCACGCCAAGCAAAGCAGCAGGCCACACCCAAAAGTCGGCATTGGTCGAGCATGACAATGGGGTGACTCAATGCGGCTCGGCGATTGGCCAGTGTGACGTCAGATCGAGAAGCTTCGACAGGGAGGGAGGAAGAAGAGCGCATGTCTTGGCTCTCGCTGAGGAGTGCTCTTGTTGTAGTATTGAGGAGGAAGGCGGCACCATTTGGTGTGTGGACGTGGTGCTGAGAGAGAGCGGTGTCGACAATTTTGATCATGAGGAAGGGGTGTTGGTGGCATTTTGTGGGGCTCTTGCGTTTCGGACGGAGTGGTGAGCGAAAGAGGACCGCCCACATGAATTACCTCACGTTCATGGCACCACGGAGAGATTTCAACGATCACTCCGCGCTATCTTGTGCGCTTCGCTTCCCGCGTGGTGACTTTGAGGTTCAACGATCACCAGGCTCCTAAAGGCCATTTCTGGTTGCAAAGCTGAGTGCCGGCATAAAAGGGTGATTTTCTTTTATTTTATCTTTCCCCTTGTCTGTTTTTGAGTCAGTATGGAGGGTCCCTAAAAGTAGGATTTATTTTACCTCAACCTTTATTTCACCTTGCACTTATTTTCATTAAACAATTGTTGTTAAATTTTCTTGTGTTCGTTTATTCGTTGTGTGTTCGAGAATAAACCCAACCCAGAAACCCATCTCTCCGACTCTCTGGAAAATCCTCTCTATCTCTTTGCTGATGACTCCACTCTCTGCCGCTCCATTCCTCTTCCCTCAGATCGGCAGTCTGCAGCCTCCTCACTCTCTGAAGACCTGGACAAAATCAAAGACTGGTCAAACAAGTGGAACATGTCTTTCAATCCTGACAAATCTCACACTCTTACTATGTCTCTCCGAAAAGATCGACTGCACAACCCTCCCATCTACTTTCTCAACAATCCTCTCCAAGAAGTTCTGTCGCTCAAGCTTTTGGGTCTCACTATCTGCCATGATCTTTCTTGGGAAAACCACATTTCCAAGCTGGCCTCCAAAGCCAGTCGCCGACTGGGCATCCTCCGTCGTGCGAAGTCCTTCCTAGGCACACCTGAGCTCCTCACCACATACAAGGCTTTCATCCGCAGCTCAATGGAATACTGTTCCCCCCCTATGGGCCGGTGCTCCTGCCTCACACCTCGCTCGGCTTCACACTGTTGAAACCAAAGCTTTCAGAATCATTGGAATATCCCGCGATGAAGCTATCTCTGAGGGCCTTTCACTCACTCACCGCAGGCAGGTAGGTGGTCTTTCTGTCTTCTACCGACTCCTCTCCGGCCTTGCTCCCCCAGCTCTCTCTGTGCTCTGTCCCCCAAATATTCCTACAGGTCGCACAAGATCTGCCAGCAACCCTCTGATGGTTAAACTGCCGAAATCTCGGCTCTCTGCTCACCTTCACTCTTTCATTCCTCTTTTCTCCCGCCTCTGGAACAAACTCCCACACTCCCTTCAATCCCACTCCTCCCTCCAGGTCTTTAAAACAGCTGTTCACCACCATCTCTTATCTTCCCCCATCCAAAACCTTGATCTTTTCTACCACTGCTAATTCACCCCAGATCCACCTTGTTTGAAATTACAACTTCTTTCCTGGAAGTCCTGGCAGTGTCCATATGTTTTATACCTCTCCCACCCCCCCCCCCCCCCATCCCATGCCTCTCCCCCCCAAAGCCCTCTCCCTCCCACAGATCTCTCGATGTCTCCCTGCTCTCAAATGTTGTGTTTGTGTCCTTCCCCCTCTCTCCCCATCTTGTCTACCGCTCCCGATGTTATATGTTTTATGTGTCGGTTTGTCTTTCTGTTAGTAAGGGCATTTTATGAGATATTTCACAAATCTGTTAACTAAATTGTTACCAAAAAATTTCTTCACCAATATGTTTGTAAAGTGTGTAATAACATGTGTTAAAATGTTGAAGTTCAACTCCCGTGGGAAACCCAGAAAAAAAGCTGTTGAATTCGGGTACCGAAAAATTATTTTCGAGAATGTTTATTTTTTTTAATCGGCCCTTAAGTAACTTATGAGGGGTCAAATAAGGGTTTTTCATGATTCTGAGTTGATTGTTAACATTTATATTTTCACTTTTACATTTACACAGAAAGTAGCTTTTATTTCACATACATATATAATACTCAAGAGTTATTTCTCATTCACAATGTCAGAAGTTTCAACAGTCATTGTCTATGTCTTCTTCAGACTCAACAACATCATGACTGCAGTTTCTGCATGTAATGCCATTACAGACTCCACAGGCCGAGATGCACGTGACCCCATTCTTCTTGCAGCTGCATCGCCGGTTGCTGCAATCTCCATGACAATTACAGCTCGTGAACTGCAATAGCTCCTCAGGAGCCGTGGGGTCCAGTGTTGGAACTGGCTCATACCCATGCACACCTATTGTCCATCCATAGTCACTGGGGTTCAGAGACATGCTCTGTAGAAGGATCCAGTCCCGGGTCTGCAGGTAGGCACGGAGTGAATGTTGTGCAGCTGCACTCTCTGTTGGAGGTAGAGTCTCTGGTTTGATCACTCCTGCCGCTGCCTTCCTTGAGAACATGTTGTACCGAATTTCACCCAATGTAGTATCTCGTCCATGGTAAATGAACTTGAAAATCGCAGTACCAGCCTGAATCACTGTTTCCTTGGTGGCTTCTGTGTCAAGGAAGATGTCGATGTACTCAGCCGCGTCCCCTTCGCAAAACCTAAAAAAAAGCACCAGGTCTATGTCAAGTAAAGTATAATGTAAAACCTCCATAAAGACCACCTGATCATTACTTGACAATTCACTTTCACTGGCTGGCACTTTGGCTGTCATCACTGATTGATCTCAAGCGCAGCATCAACCGCAACCTCATCATTGATCTGTTCATTGGTTTCCTCCACAATGGTGTCAAGAGTGCCAGAAGTATCTGGAACATCATCTCCACTCCTACTATTAAGGAAGCAGTATTTGTAGTTTTGTGTCTCCGTGTAAGACTCAGTGTATCCCAGCCGGTGGAACTTGTTGAGCATCCATTTTGACCCAAATCTATGATCAAGTTGTATGGCAAGCCCCATTTGGTGTGGCAATACTCCAGACCGAGGTCGACAGGCCTTAATAAAATTCTGCCCCCAAACGGCAACTCTTTCGTCTGTCTTGACAATCGGTCTCAAGAACATCTGAAGGCTTGCAGGAACAAGTGTCAGCTGATTATCGATGTCAGTCATACTGTGTGTGGTGGGGTATGACTTTGGACCTAAATCAATCAAGGCAATATCATTGGATATGAACTTGAGTGCCGTCTTTATGATCTGAGTCTTCTCATCTCCATGGTCAAGATTAGCATGATGCTCTCGCAGAATATTGTCGGTGCCATCTTTGAGACAGAGTACATCTGCCCTTCTTTCCTGTGTTGTGAAATACAAGGTGTCTTCGTATTTCTCTAGAAGTTTTATCTTTAGCCAATGCTTTGAATAAGAAAGGCTCTTCTCTGGTGACTGATCAAACTCCTGCAGCTTTTCATGGACTTGGTCCATGTTCATTACCCCATGCTCTAATTCTGAGTCTAACCATTCGCAGAATTCAATAAAAACTGCCTCTCGCTCCTCATCAATACTCCTCTGTCCTCTCTTCCTTTTTCCTTCCTCATCAGTCTTGGACAAACTGTCACCTCTCGCAAACATAAGTTTGCATCGCAAATGGTACAGTGTTTCTTCTGCTACCAAGTCGTTGATCCCTTCCAGGCGTCCAGTGACTTCAGTGCCCCAGTCATCCCCGCGACTCCGTGCTGTCTTCAGCAAGCTTGCCTTCAGTGTATCTGCAGTCAAATTATCTGGCACTCTGTATTTCTTTCTAGCTTGTGCTGGATTATTTTTGTAGAGCTGGGCTGGTTGGTTGCAAAGAATGCATACATCCTTATACAGGAGGTCAACTGACTGTGATCTTCTAGAACTGCAGCCAGTTGATGAACTGAACTCACAAGTAGTGCGTCTTCTCTTCAACTTTGATGACTCTTTCTCTGCCTTTGATGCTTGAGCTGACTTCTTGGTGGTTGCAACAAAGTTGTTGTACAGATCATTTTTACACTTCTGGTGGTACCTCAGTTTTCCTTCCTTTTGAGCCTCCTTCATACGTTCCACAACAGTAACATTTTCGACAGTTTCTGCTTGTTTCAATAAAGTTGAGTATCCCTTTGGAGTTGCCTGTATGAGCCTTTCAGCTGGTGTATCCGAGCGTGCACAGATGAAGCAATTGAGCACAGGTGGAGTAACGTCTTCATCAATATTGCTAGACTCCATGTCCTGCAAAGTAGAAAATGAGATATATTTAGAAATTATTTTTCCACAAAGGAGTGTCTGTGGTGAAATATAAATGTTAACAATCAACTCAGAATCATGAAAACCCCTTATTTGACCCCTCATAAGTTACTTAAGGGCCGATTTTAAAAAATAAAAATTCTCGAAAATAATTTTTCGGTACCCGAATTCAACAGCTTTTTTTCTGGGTTTCCCACGGGAGTTGACCTTCAACATTTTAACACATGTTATTACACACCTTTACAAACATATTAGTGAAGAAATATTTTGGTAACAATTTAGTTAACAGATTTTCATATGTTTCCCTTACTATGTGTGATTAATGTTCGCTCTTTCACGAGCCTCGATCTTGTATCCAAAAAAAAGAAAAAAAAGAAAGAAAAAAATGTGTTTCGCCAGGCAAGCGCTTTTCCTTCCGTCCAGCGCACGCCAAAAAGTACCGCCAATTTTCAGGCTGCCGCCTTGGAGTTAAAAAACGAACTGTCATTTGTCACCCATAACTTTGTGTGTATAATCCTCTGTGTTGTGTTGAGTTTTGTGCACCCGTCAGTAACAAGTATGGTACATCAAGTATCAAATAAAAGTAACAGCTGAATCGTGAAAGTGAAAAAAATGAAAAGGAAATTAAAGCCACTTAAAAAGATAGACATGGACATATGGAGAGGAGTTGGGGAGGGGGATGTAGGGGAGGGAGAGGGCAGGGAAAGTAGGGATGGGAGAGGGGAGGGAGTGGAGGACAGATGGGAGGGAGAGGAAAGTGGGGGAGAAAGAGGAAAGTGGGGGAGAAAGAGAGAGTGGGGGAGAAAGAGAGAGTGGGGGAGAAAGAGAGAGTGGGGGAGAAAGAGAGAGTGGGGGAGGGGGAGAGAGGGGGATAGGGAAGATTTTGGGTGAGGGGTAAGACGTTTCCTTCTGTATCCATCCTGTCCACCCCATTCCTCCTTACATTACTTGTCCAATTCTCCCTCTGTTTTGTCCTTCAACTCCACTGTTGATGCCCCTCCCCCTCAATACTGTTTTTTTTGGCCTGTTGTGTCCTGATCTGCTTTGTGTTCTAGCTCTTCCACGAACCTCAACTCTATACAAAAAATGTTATAGGTTGGCAACAATTGTACATGCTTGATGAGCCGAATGGTCTCTTTCTGTGTTGAAGTTCCTTGGAAGGGAAGTTATCCATTATACAGACTTGGCATTTAATATGGAATATTTTTTTTGTGGGGTGAACTTACTTTTCAAGATGTCTTAGAACCAAAAGTTCATTGGAATTATGTTGAAATTATTCCAGATTTTGTTAATGTGACCTTTAAAAGAAACAAAAACCACATTTGACATTTCGAAGCAAATAAATTGATCCTTGAAAGTGATGAAAACTGATATCGAACTCAATTCATGGACAGTACTGTGTTAAACTTCTGTACGTTTTCCAGAAGTATCTCTTTATTTTGCACATTAGCCAAATTGTTTTTTTAACAAAAACAAAAGTTAAATTACGACTGCGATTATGGACAGTAAAATTACAGTTCAGTACTTCGTGTAACCCCCACGAGCATTCAGGAGAGCACGTTCACGTTGAGGCATGCTGTTCACGAGATTTGCCAAGGTTTTGACAGGAATCGCTTGCCATGCAGTGACAATAGTCTGCTGAAATTCACGCACAGAGGTGGGCTGCAGGTCCAAGTTGTCGATTTGACACGTTAATTCTGCCCACAAGTTCTCTAACAGATTCATATCCGGGGACATGGCAGGCCACTCCATATGCTCTACACCATGGTCAGCAAGAAAGTGTTGGATCATGCGAGCACAATGAGGCCGTGCATTGTCATCTTGGAAGACAAAGTTTCCTCGAAAGGCTGCACGAGCAAATGGAAGCAATGCTTCATCCAGAATGGCCCTGTACTTGAACTGGTTCAGGTTTCCATTCAGAACAACCAGGTCAGTTTTGCCCCGTGCATGAAAAGCAGCCCAAACGGTCACCCCACCACCTCCAGCTTGGACTCTTGGCACTATACAATCTTTGTTGTAGGCTTCATGCACTTGTCTGCGCACTCGGACACGGCCATCTTGACGATAGACCAGAAATCTAGACTCGTCACTGAAGATCACGTGATTCCAGTGTCCTGGCTGCCATTGACGGTGCTCTCTGGCCCACTGCAATCGGCGCTGGCGGTGTTGTCTGGTCAGGCGTGGCTTTCTCAGGGGACGCCTGGCACGATAGCCTGCTTGAACCAGTCGTTGGTTGACTAGCCTTCTGGATACAGGCACATTTGTCAGTTGCTACCACTCAGCCCTAAGCCGATTAGCTGACTTGCTACGGCCATTGTGGACTAACCGGTGCAGCTGGCGATCATCCCTCCTTGTGGTTCTGTGGGGACGTCCTGGCCTCGGTATTGGAGTCGGGACACCCCTCTGAGCATTTCGTTTCAGGATCTTTGACCACTGACCTTGAGTGATGCCATACTGCCGAGCAATAGCACGCTGTTTCATGCCATAATTTTGTAAAGCCACCACTCCATGACAAACAGCATTGTCGAGTTGACGGACCATCTCCAGAGGAAGCGGCAATAACTTTTGGAGACGTGCAGCAGTTGTTTTCCACTAATACAGAACGCAACAACCCTTGTATACCCGACTGTGAAGCCAATCGTCAAATGCACCTGTCCGTACATTTTGCCACACCACCTGTGATATAATCCTGTTGTTGACTTCTTGCTGCGACAGACAATCAGTGACATGGTTCTTTTAACAAATAAATCACCAAAGTGTGAAATAAACTCACCAGATTGATATACTGAGTTAAGAAAGTAAACCCAAGTCAAGAAAAAAGATATATTCCATATTAAATGGCAAGTCTGTATATTGTAAACCAGGGTGTCAGTCCGTGCATTTGTCTGTTTCCAGTTTATGGTGGGGTCGCTTCCCGCACTGCATTTGAAAAGCTCAACATTCACTTTTGAAATGACAGGAAAACAGGCATGAGTAATGTTGATGCCAAATTTTATTGCCCAACAAGGTTATTACCCTCTTTTTAGACAAATCCAAACTCTGTGCCCGACGTTGCACCACCATTTTGCATTGGGCGGTATAAGTAGCTCAGAGAGCTTTGGTTCTCAGCGAAACCAAGAGAGCAACACGATTGACCTTTTAAAAAGCAATTTAATTGGATAAAAATGGATGATTTGTGACCTTGACCTTTTGACTTATTGACAAGAAAAAAACAATGGGTTTCTTGCTCGTGACCACCTCTACCAGGTGGTTAAGTTTTATTAAGATCAGAGTAAAAATGCAACATGTAGGCGATTGATATACAGACAGACATATACATACATACAGACAGAATAACAGACCAGACAAACCAACATACTGCACTTGTGAATCTTAGATTTCCCAAGTAGCAAACAGGAACTTTTCAAATTACATATTTGGTATGATTGAGGCGGGGCGCATGGTGCGGGGGGGGGGGGGGGGGGGAGGGTGGGGGAGGGGGAGGGAGGAGGAGGTTGAAGGGTGAATAATGAACACCAATCCAGCACTATCACCTTTTGAGGAGACCTTCTCACAGGCATTACAATCACTACACATCGACACCATGATCCATCCACAGCTAAGCTACCAGAGTACTGCCAATGTCCATGCACCCTTTTATCGTCAATACTTCCAGATAATTATTTGATTCCAAGTAAAGCTTATCTACAGATTCTGCTGCTATGTCCCTTCCAGGGAGGCCATTCCATGCCTTGACCCTGAGTGAAACACCCCTAACTTACTACCCTCTTAACTCTCATATTCTTTAATCTCAGGCTATGGCCACTGGTCCCAACACTGTCGATTCTGCTGAAATACTATCCTACACTCTGTGTCTACAGATTCTGTACCCTTCTTTATCTTCAACATCACAATCAAATCCTCTTGCAATCGCCTCCTTTCTGATGTATAGTCTTGTCTCTTTCAGCTGCTCCCCATAGCTTAATATAGCTAGGCCCATAATCAATCTAATCACTCTACATTAAACTCTCTCCATGGCAGCTATTTCCTTCCTCAGATGTGGTCACCAAACTGAACACAATATTCCATTAGAGGCATTCCTAAATTCCTGTACAGTGTTAACCTTACCTCTTTTGATGTACAATTTATCCCACTGTGAATACAACTGAAAACCCTATTTGCTTTACGTGCTTGGCACTGTGCTGTCTGCTTAAATCCCCATTTGCATTATTCTTACTCATCCCAGCGCCTTACATCTGCATTTAACATCATGGTGATAAACAATGTCTCACGCCAAGGCAGCAAAACTCATAAATCTCAAGTTTTGTGAATTTATTTCTCAGATGTTGTATCTCAAATGTTGGAACACATCCTATAATTTATAATTGCAAGCCATCTCAATAGCAGATCAACTGGGTTATGAATATCAGAAGCAGCAGTATTATATGGCAGCACCAACACGCTAATGGTGCAGAATATAAAAATTAAGGCACCACCAAATAGTGTACTGATCATCAAAGGCAAGGCCAAGGATGGACATTTGGACCACTGAGTGATCTTCATCCAGGATTGTGCGAGCATCACGTGGAGGTATCCCAAGAGGAAAGGGGGCACATCACATGACTACAATATACAGATGGTGATTCCTCACATCATTATGCAACCCTTTCCTCAACTCTTCCTGAAGTGTTCCAAAGCACTTCATTGGGCCCAGCCTTGTTTCCTGTCTCCATAAACATCTCCAACATGCTCTGGAAAATCCTATTTCAAACAGGTTTATGACTGCATGGGGGGAAGAACTTCGGAAGGTGCTGGCCAAATAGGGCATTCCGCAGAAAGTGATCAGGCTGATCATAAGTTTGTATGAAGCTATAGAGACCAATATAAGAATTGGGGTATTAGGTTCAGAATGGTTTAAGGCAAAGACTGGTCCGCATCCTGTCTCCCAGGTTGTTCAACATCGTATTAGATGCGTTCCATATACATGTAGTTGGTAGAGAAACCAACAGCCAAGCAGATCTTTTCTTCAGTTTCCGACATACAGAGACTCCAACAAGATCTGTCACCTACAACCCGTCAATCCATCTGAGAGAATGGGGGCTGAACAATGACCTAGGATGAACCACTGCAGTTTTAAACCTCTTAATGAGGGATAGGTGCACATTTCCAATGGCCGCCAGATTTGACTCACGCTGCGGTTTTAATATCCCAAATCCCAACCGCACACCAGGCTGACAAGCCAATGGGAAAACAGGGTTTTTGCAAGGCAAAGGGGTGTGGAGGAAAAGGAAGCAACATACTGACAGTTGATTATGAAAGTAGATATCCCCACATATTCACGAGACTTCAGTGGCTTAAAGTGATAACCTCACCACTAATACCATGAAGAGTAAGACAGGGACAGAGGCCACAAGACTGAAAGAACCTGGTGACGCTGCGATGTTTGTGTGGGGTGGAGATGTCTGGCAGTTATGGTCCTGGCAAGAGAGAGAGATGACAGGTGTATTGGCCTCCGGGCATGTGGCGATCGGCCAAAGCACATGCATGCTTCTCTTCACACGATGCTTGGACTGCCATCTACAAAGTCTCCTCGTCTACCTCTCTTCTCTCTCACACAACCCTCTGTCATCCAGTTCACTCCACAGACCAGATCTGCTCTCTTTACTGTGGAGCTGACGAACTGAACAGTACTCTTCCTCCCACCCCTCAGCCTTTTATTTCCCCATGACCGTGTGCTGCTGTACACCCATTGGCTTGATGCTCAACTTCTCATTGCTTCTAGTGGTTTCCAAGGCATCTCATGGATTTGAGTTTCAGACCGAAGTCTCGGTGCAGCTCTTACCTTCCACACAGTCGCATGCTCCTGCATTTCACCTTCCTCAAGGGAGTTGGGGGGGGGGGGGGGGAAAGGGGGAGGGAGTCGGTGGCTTGCTGAGCTGATAAAACGATTTATTAAAGCGACACAGACGGATTACAAAGGGAATTATTTAAGGGTGTAGTACTGGTGAAAAATTGAGAAAACTACATCGGTACCTTTGAGAGGTATCTCATTTTCAGTTTTTCTTGAAAGATATAATCTTGGCTCTCAGACCAGTTTCAACGCTTCTTTGTCATATTACATGCATATAATTTGCATAAATTAGACCGTCAATAAAAAACAAGGAAAAACAAAGAACACATTTCTACTTCTATCTTCTATGTCACCTATCATTCTTTTCTCACCAAACTTGGTACATGTATTATACATGTGTTACTCTACTACCTGATGAGAGGATTTTGTGAAATTATGTCACATGTTCACTAATTAGCTAATTATGCCAATTGCCAGATAAAACTTGGTTGTCCTTCAATAAATCCACAATGGCTACTCCTATAAACAAAAGCCTTCATCATTTTAAAGGAAGTGATATTCTGAATATCCTGTCCAAATTTCAGCCCAAAAGAATGATGCAAATTAAAGTTATAACAAATAATTCTACTTCCGGTTATTGAGGGGCATGTATGATGTTAGAAAATTTGGAAATTTTTCAATAATTAGGGGTACTTATATGACCTCTAATAGCATGATTCTTGTTTATAAGACTATAAGGAAACTGTTCAGCTAAAAACAAAAAAACAAACAAAAAAATCACCTGTTCACCAGTACGACACCCTTAAAGGATTAATGAGGGAGGAATGGTGGGCGGGCTTCAGACACATTACGGAAGGGAGGATTCACGTTCATCAGCTTCTAAACACTGACATACGTCCCATCATTTTACACAGAAACCACACACTAATGCCAGACATTTATTAATGCGATACCTAGTCGATATTACTCTCTTTACCACCTATAATAATAATAATAATAATGCATTTATTTCATATAGCGCTTTTCAGGAAGCCCAAAGACGCTTTGACAGAGTGCAAAACATAATGCATAGCAAAACATAAAAACAATTATGGAACCTATGGCCGTTCCCCACAACAATATACATATATACATACACATATGTTAATATGCCACTTCCAACTTATTTGCAGTCTGTGGAAGCCACAGAACCTCCACTGCTTAAGAGGTTTTATTTTGATCGCAGGCCAGAGGTCAGGAATTATAATTCCTGGGTTCCAGCCTATGATATAAAATACCTCATGGAGGATGGAAGTTTTTGCACTTGTAACCTTTAGGCTGTTAGTTAGCATTAGGGTTTGGTCGAGTTAAGGTGAGGGTGAGGGTGAGGGTGTATCAGTTAATCCTCCTTTTCCCCCACCCCCTTCCCAACACAAGGCTATTATTGGGTGCAATTAATGTCAAACCAAACCACCTCTTAGGCCATATTTTTGTAATAAATTTCACCAATTGATTATTCACGATTCACATGAGTAAAGGAACAGTTCATATCCAAGATGGAAATGCTATCTGTGTAGGAAAAACAGCTCTTGTGAGCCAGGAAAGCTTAAGTTAGTTGTTTCACATGGAGCTGGATTTAAACCAAACTGTAGAGAGTAAGAAAAGCATCGACTTCTCTGAACGCAATTTTCCGCACACGAAAGCAGCCGTAAGGAAACCCATGCTGTCTTTACATTGGCTGTGTCCTCTAACTGAGCTTTTCTTTGTGAAGGTCCAACCATGGCATGCGGGGGGTATTCTGCTCCATACAGAGGTCTGTGCTGACACAGGATAATAGACAATTAAGCTGTCGAGGATCTTCTGGCCTTCACAGTGAGTGGCTATCACTTTTCAAGGAGGAGTATAAGATTAGAACCAGGTGCCGTAAAGGAGAGGTGGGAAGGGCGGTGTTCAGTCAGAAAGACAGCTGCACTCTTGTTTCTCGGGCAACACTCGCCCGTAGCATGTAAAGAAGCAACAGAGTGGTAAAAAGCACTCTCCCTCCACCACCCTCAATCCCCCTTTAATATTTGACATGTCACCAGCAGCATCAACGAGAAAGGTCTGACAATCTACTAAAATGAAGCGATCATGTCATACTCTCTTGGGTTTTCGAAGATTAACTAGGTTCCTCGAGATGCCAAAATCATTTTCCACAAAAGTATGGTTCTCTTCTTTAACACAAGATTGAAATCTTGGATCATTGGAAAGGTAAATCGAGAATATAGGATCTGCAGCTTCTACAATGTACTTTCTCTGCCAGCTGGACCATTCTACCCTATCCTCGGTGGTGACATGCTCATCCACTCAGTGAACTCTTTGTTGAGATATTCAAGTGGACCACTCAACTCCAATCCTGCATGAGGGGTCATCACCTTATGGACATATAAATAACAAATCTTTACACTGTCATTAATCCTGTGTGTCTATACCTGTCGCAGCCTCTCCTGTGTGCTCCCACTCTCCAGACAATTAACTGAAAATACCAGATAGTTCATAAAACCCCACACAGTCTTGAGAAAAAGGACAAGGGAAAAGGTCTCGTCAAAATGTCCTTTTTCAACATTTTATTTTCCAACTTCAACATTCCACAATTTTGACTGAATCCCGATATTGATGGCATCAAGCCAACGTGACCTTAAGTGGCAACATATTACACGGTCCTCATGAGATGGTTGGGAATCCATACATGGTACATGGTGTCACGTTTAGAGGTAAGCTGGCTATTCACATAATATGTTTGTATGCTAGAGTGGTACCAACAGCCTCAGACAATAAACATTCTGAATGCACACAGAACCGCCTTTGGAGGTCATTTTTCCCCGCAGAGCGGGGGTTGGCCTTTTTTTGGGCACAGTGGTCGCCTTTTTGAAATAATGTTTTTTAGCCGGATGCCCTTCCCGCCACCAACCCTGTTAGTCGCCTCTTGCGACACACAGGGAATTACCAGTGAACTGGTACTCAATTTGCCGACCTCGGAGGGATGCCAGGCCGAGTCAACCCCCCCTGGCGTTAATTCAGCGATCGACCAAGATTCGAACCCAGGATCCCAAGCCGGCACCCTAACCGCGAAGCCAACACCAGGCTTATTATGAATGCACACAGCAATAATACATTTGGAAAAATAAACAAAGCTGGTGCAACGAACGGCAGATACTTCTCACCAAAAGCACAGCCCGAGGTGGTGCAACCTAAGCCATGGAGACCTGTGCACGATAGACTTAGAGAATGAAGACAGAGTGATGCTTATCGGTGGAGAAAGTACGGTGAGGGCAGAGATGGAAGTAAAGCACTCAATTTCGAAGGTCCAATTGGTCACACTCAGATGAGGCATGAATACCAAAGGTCTCGAGGGGAATATATATATATATATATATATATATATATATATATATATATATATATATATATATATATATATATATTTATACTGAAACGCAAAAGAAACTTACCACCTTTGAAACCTTTAAATATCAACAATAACACTGCGTGTAGTAAATGTGTGAACTTATTTGTGGACAATAGTGTCCTCACTGTCAGACAAAACGGTCACGGATGGTCACTTGAACCTTCAATGGTCACTTCATAGCACAGCTGTTGAACAGCCGTTTTGACTGTCAGTGATTAGCCAAGGGGTACGGGATGATTTTAATGAGCTGCACGTGATGTCTTGATATTGGCTTTAAAAAGGCCAGTGCAAAATGGGCATTTCAATCAACATGCCACGATTGTCAAGGGATCAACGGCAGCGTGCCCTGGGCATGCTGCAAAGCGGACTGAGCTACCGTGAGGTGGCAAGTCGCCTTGGCTGTTCACACCAGACGATATCGGCCTTGACTCATTGCTTGACTCATCGCTGAAACAGAACCTTGACTCATCGCTGAAAGCGACCTCGTTCCACTGCGCCAAGGTCCACCGCTGATGCTGCTGGCACCATCTCTGTCGGTTGCGGCGATGGGCAGCCGTCATCACGGGGCCTCTGTATGGTCTTCTGGCAGTCAGACCATAGTCATGCAGTTGTCTTCGTGCAGTATCATTGGAGATCCGTGGGTTTGCACGCCCCGGAGTTTCTGCTGCAGTGCGGGATGCTGGACGGAATCGATCCCGCAGGTGACTTCGGACCATCTGCCTGTCCTGCCGTGCAGTGGTGACTCTTGGCCTCCCTGATCGAGGTCTGTCATCTGCAGAGTTGTGGAGGGTGTCTCTGTCCACCAGGGCCGATATCGTCTGGTGTGAACAGCCAAGGCGACGTGCCACCTCACGGTAGCTCAGTCCGCCTTGCAGCATGCCCAGGGCACACTGCCGTTGATCCCTTGACAATCGTGGCATGTTGATTGAAATGCCCATTTTGCACTGGCCTTTTAAAAGCCAATATCAAGACATCACGTGCAGCTCATTAAAATCATCCCGTACCCCTTGGCTAATCACTAACAGTCAAAACGGCTGTTCAACAGCTGTGCTATGAAGTGACCATTGAAGGTTCAAGTGACCATCCGTGACCGTTTTGTCTGACAGTGAGGACACTATTGTCCACAAATAAGTTCACACATTTACTACACGCAGTGTTATTGTTGATATTTAAAGGTTTCAAAGGTGGTAAGTTTCTTTTGCGTTTCAGTATATATATATATATATATATATATATATATATATATATATATATATATATATATATATATCTATATATATATATATATATATATAAATAAATATATATAACTGTGAGACATAGTAGTAACTCCACAGTACGAGCAGGGCGTCTCATTTGCATTAAATAAATAATCGGGAGATTAAATCAGACGCAGACGTAGCTTCAGGACGTCGATCTTGAATTTTCGACAAGCTTTCGACCAACAAAGGTCTTCTTCTTAGTCATACCCAAGTTCAACGGCAGTGTTCCCTCAGAACCCCTCAGCACATACATAGGGGAGGGGTAGGTGCAGACTGGAAATTTGGGACGATTACACCTCACCACCAAGTAATTCAAAACACCTCACCACCAAGTAATTTAAAACACCTCACCACCAAGTAATTCAAAACACCTCACCACCAAGTAATTCAAAACACCACACCACCAAGTAATTCAAAACACCTCACCACCAAGTAATTCAAAACACCTCACCACCAAGTAATTTAAAACACCTCACCACCAAGTAATTTAAAACACCTCAGCCATAAAACACGTAATAAAAACACCTCACCACCAAGTAATTTAAAACACCTCACCACCAAGTAATTCAAAACACCTCACCACCAAGTAATTCAAAACACCTCACCACCAAGTAATTCAAAACACCTCACCACCAAGTAATTCAAAACACCTCACCACCAAGTAATTCAAAACACCTCACCACCAAGTAATTCAAAACACCTCACCACCAAGTAATTCAAAACACCTCACCACCAAGTAATTCAAAACACCTCACCACCAAGTAATTTAAAACACCTAATCACCAAGTAATTTAAAACACCTCACCACCAAGTAATTCAAAACACCTCACCACCAAGTAATTCAAAACACCTCACCACCAAGTAATTCAAAACACCACACCACCAAGTAATTCAAAACACTTCACCACCAAGTAATTCAAAACACCTCACCACCAAGTAATTAAAAACACCTCACCACCAAGTAATTTAAAACACCTCACAAAAACACCTCACCACCACGAAATTAAAAACACCTCACCACCACGAAATTGAAAACACCTCACAGCCATAAAACACGTTACAAAACACCTCACAGCCATAAAACAGTTAATAAAAACACCTCACAGCCACGAAATTAAAAACATGTCACCACCACGTAATTATAAATACCTCACCACCACGTAATTATAAATACCTCACCACCACGTAATTCAAAACACCTCACCACCATGTGATTTAAAAACACCTCACCACCATGTGATTTAAAAACCTCACCACCATGTCATTTAAAAACACCTCACCACCACAATTGAAAATACCTCACCACCACGTGATTCAAAACCACCACAACGTTATTAAAAACACTTCACAACCACGGAAACAAAAGTTTGAGGGAGTCGTTAAGTGACAACACAGACACTGCTCAGATGTGTAGATATATAGATAAATGACTGTACCCGAGTTGCCATTTCGTCATGGTTTAAACCAATCATAATTCAAACAATTATTTTGCACAAATGTATTTGTAATATACGTGATATCACATTTTATAAACAATTGAAGTTGAAAAAAAAATGTTTCCCAAAAACATTCAAAAAAAAAAATTTGGAAATGTTTTCAAAAGAAATACCCTAAGGACATACCGACGGGAGAGATATGTGCATACCAGAAGTTTGGTACGATTTCACAAAAGTTTGAGAAAGTAGTTCAGTGACAAGACAACACAACACAACACAGGACAGACGCTGCACAGATACATATATACTAGCTTGGTGAGGCTCGCGCACGCGTCGTTACTGAGGAACAGGCGTATTTTAGCTGAGGCTAATGACTGTACCTGAGTTGTCATGATTTACACCAATCATAATACAAACAATTACTTTGCACAAATGTATTTGTTGTGTTTGTGATATTACATTTTTATAGGCAATTTCGGTTGAAGATTTAGGTTGAATGTTTTTTTTTTCAAGAAAGAACCCCTCAGCACATACATAGGGGCGGGGTAGGTGCAGACTGGAAGTTTGGGACGATTACACCTCACCACCACGTAATTAAAAACACCTCACCACCACGTAATTCAAAACACCTCACCACCAAGTAATTTAAAACACCTCACAGCCATAAAACACGTAATGAAAACACCTCACCACCACAAAATTAAAAACACCTCACCACGAAATTGAAAACACCTCACAGCCATAAAACACGTAATAAAAACACCTCACAGCCATAAAACACGTAATAAAAACACCTGACCACCACGAAATTAAAAACACCTCACAGCCATAAAACACGTAACAAAAACACCTCACAGCCATAAAACACGTAATAAAAACACCTGACCACCACGAAATTAAAAACACCTCACAGCCATAAAACACGTAACAAAAACACCTCACAGCCATAAAACACGTAATAAAAATACCTCACCACCACAAAATTAAAAACACCTCACAGCCATAAAAACACGTAATAAAAACACTTCACAGCCATAAAACACGTAATAAAAACACACCACCACAAAATTAAAAACACCCCACAGCCATAAAACACGTAATAAAAACACCTCACAGCCATAAAACAAGTAATAAAAACACCTCACCACCACGAAATTAAAAACATCTCACAGCCATAAAACACGTAATAAAAACACCTCACAGCCATAAAACACGTAATAAAAACACCTCACAGCCATAAAACACGTAATAAAAACACCTCACAGCCATAAAACACGTAATAAAAACACCTCACCACCACAAAACACGTAATAAAAACACCTCACAGCCATAAAACACGTAATAAAAACACCTCACAGCCACGAAATTAAAAACACCTCACCACCACGTCATTTAAAACCACCTCACCACCAAGTAATTCAAAACACCTCACCACCACGTAATTCAAAACACCTCATCACCAACTAATTCAAAACACCTCACCACCACGTAATTATAAATACCTCACCACCACGTAATTCAAAACACCTCACCACCATGTGATTTAAAAACACCTCACCACCATGTGATTTAAAAACACCTCACCACCACGTGATTCAAAACCACCACAACCTTATTAAAAAGACTTCACAACCACGGAAACAAAAGTTTGAGGGAGTCGTTAAGTGACAACACGACACTGCCCAGATGTGTAGATATATAGATAAATGACTGTACCCGAGTTGCCGTTTTGTCATGGTTTAAACAAATCATAATTCAAACAATTATTTTGCACAAATGTATTTGTAATATACGTGATATCACATTTTATAAACAAGTGAAGTTGAAAAAAAAAAAATTCCCCCAAAAAAAAAAATTGTAAAATTTTTCAAAACAATACCCTTAGGACATACCGACGGGAGAGATATGTGCATACCAGAAGTTTGGTACGATTTCATAAAAGTTTGAGAAAGTAGTTCAGTGACAAGACAAGACAAGACAACACAGGACAGACGCTGCACAGATATATATATATATACATACATACATACATACATACATACATACATACATACATACATACATACATACATACATACATACATACATATATATATATATATATATATATATATATATATATATATATATATATATATATATATATATATATAAAAGAGATAGCTGTCCGCTCGCAGTTATGCTGATGTGAGGCTTGATGCAATGTGATTGGCTCCTGGCAAGATTGAATAATGTATCGTATACGCTTATTAAAAGCTGATATTCGAAATCCGATTCCATATTTCATGATCGTAACTAATGGACTAAATAATTAAGCCGAAATCTAGAGTGAAATCTGAACAAAATGAGGAAAGTGATTTTTTAAATTAAATGATTAAATAATAAGCTCCATGCGACATGAGGTAAAATGGCTCCAAAATTCATTTTTTGCACTCTTTTAAAGGTAATTATTGCAAGTCTGATTTCATTTTACACTGTCCAGAGACATCGGTCGCGATCTTTTTGGATTCGGATTCTACTTTTATTATACATTTTTAACGTGTAGTTAGTAATACATACAACATGGAATCACAGTTTATTTATTAACAGTGCGTTCGGGAATGATCTCGGCTGACAGGATGACCTAGAGGTATCCACATTCTCTAAGCTGTCTCGCTTGGGTTTGAATTCCGACACAGGTATAAACTATCATCCCAGTGTTTCACAGACGGTGTAAATCATCAATGTGTGCGTCGTCCCTCCGATGGATGTTAAACTAGGCGTCCCGTCTTCAGGCATTAGTTGATGGACGTTAAATATCCCCACAGTCTCCTTCACGAAGAGTGGGCGCGAGCTATCACCGACACCCTGAACAAATTACAAATTCATGCCCAAACTACTGTTGGGAAGGCAATAGCAAACCACCCAGTATAACCATTGCTCAGTAAGCTACTTTTGTGGTGCAGACACTGTAATGAGTAATTGAGTATGTAACATCAGATATCAAGTAAAAGTAACAAGTGAATAGTGAAGGCAAAAAAATAGGAAAAGGAAATTTAAGCAGTTAAAAAAGGGTAGAGCACAGACATGTAGAGAGGACAGGGGAGGGGTTGGGAATAGGGGGAGGGAGCAGTATGTGAGGGGAGGGAGACGGGGCTAGAGAGAGGGGGAGAGAGAGAGGGGGAGAGAGAGAGGGGGAGAGAGAGAGAGAGGGGGAGAGAGAGAGAGAGGGGGAGAGAGAGAGAGAGGGGGAGAGAGAGAGAGAGGGGGAGAGAGAGAGAGAGGGGGAGAGAGAAAGAGAGGGGGAGAGAGAGAGGGAGAGAGGGAGAGAGGGAGAGAGGGAGAGAGGGAGAGAGGGAGAGAGGGAGAGAGAGAGAGAGAGAGGCAGATGAGTGGGTGAAGAAGCGATGGAGACAGGGGAGGGCAAGGGAGTGGTAGAGAGAGGGGAGTGGAGAAGGAACAGGGGATTGGGGAGGTGGAGGGGGAGGAGCGAAGTGGTGGAGAGAAGGGAGGAACAGGGGAGTGAGGGCGAGAGAGAGAGTGGGGACGGGAAGAAGGGAGGGGGAGAGGGAGAAGGGAGGGAGAGGAGGTGGATACTTTCGCCAGCTTTTCCCGTCACTTGGGATGAGTACTCTTCCTAGTGTGTTGATATAACAGCATGTTGTGCTGAAATGGACACTCCGATTGCTGCACCTCGCTCGTATCCTGAAGCATATGGACAATCACAAATCAAAATCTTACTAATCGGACAATAAGCCTCAAGTTATCTGGCTTGAAAGTAATACGGTTCGCGCTTTCAATGAGAGAAGCGCACAAATAGAAACATGCACGAGCATACAAACACCTCATTAATGGCCGTTGGACAAGAGAGTACACTTGGAATCATTCACATCACATGTCCATAAAGTCGAACGTGTCACACACCACAAATAGGTTGCCTTCAGCTTCCATTGCCTGTGCTACAATCATTCCAGCACCATATTGAATGTACAACACAAAGTGCAGCTGGATGCACATTAGCGTGTATGTGATGCAGCATGGCAAGAGGTTTGGAAATTGGATTAGGATACCTTTATTTACCTTTCATTGATTATCATGAGTGAATAAGGGACAAAAGGCAACTAATGTTGTATACAGTGTGAGAGGACGGGATACAGAACTCCCCAAGTGCTCGTTATAATATTATATATATATATATAATATATATATATTGTAACGAATTTGGAAAGTGTAAAGAATGTGAGAACTGGTTTGCTGTGTTTTAACTGGCCCTCGTAGAGTAAATAAGATCGAAAGACGTCCCCCTAGTTAATTCCATGAACCTACAGACAGGCCACGATATATCTTTTTAAATAGTTTATTTCCTTATTCTATGTAGGCTAAATATGTGTTTCCCACTAGATTGACTCTGCATTGTATCAAACGAAATAAGCGTAGGCCCCTTTCAATTTCCCCAATCATCTCCGCTCTCCAAAGTTCCTTTCAAAAGCGGTGTGAGTGGTGTTCAATCCCGCAAGCCGCCATTGCCCATGTGCTAATCTCGGAGAAGAGGGGGGTAGGAGCCGCCAACTCACGGGCGTGGCACGTCGTCATGATCAAAGGGGGAATCGGACAGCCCTAACAGCCAACCAGCACCGCGGTGAGCGACCCGGTAGGCGTGCCCTCGCAGCCGGCGGCTTGATCCCGACCCGAGTAATAAAAGCGACTGAAAGGGACTGCTTCGGCAGATGAGGTGAGATGAGAGATGAGATGAGATGCGAGATGAGAGATGAGCTGAGAGATGAGCTGTGAGATGAGAGATGAGAGACGCTCCAAAAAGGAGAGGTACTTGGAGATGAAACAAGCTTTGGAGAGACGCGCTGAGAGGAGGGAGACGGCTCCACCAGAAGGAGAGGAGCAGGTGTGACCGAGCCAGCGCGTGACGTCCACAGCATCAGCAGCGTCGACGCGACCGAGGGATTTCCCGCCAAAAACGCGAAGAGTGGGAGCTGCTACCTCCAGCCCTGCCGGTTGCAGGGACCTGACCCTGCCTCCCTCTCCAGCAACCCACCTCCGCCATTCCTGCCTGCAATTTCCCCCGTGTAAGTGTGAACGTCGTCTGTCCTAATCGTTGTCCTGGGGTTAAGTAAACTGCATAGATAAGCTAACGATTCACTGTGTGACTGCTTCTTCCATCCATTGCTTGTAAATAACTTTGATCGCTCCTTCTTTTTGCTTGTGTGTATAATAAATCCTGTTATTCCTCCGAACTGTCTTCTTCTCTCTTCCTTCTCTTTCGGTCGCTTTAGAGGTTTCCATATTGAATATCTGTGGCGCGATTTGTTCAACGTTGGGGGAGTCGGGCTAATCGGGAATCCTGTAACGGTCGCGGTTGACCATCCGCTCGGCCCAAAGTAACATCTTGTCCGCGACCCGTAACAATATATATATACTAGCTGAAGTACCCGGCTTCACCCGGGTTGAATAAGAATAATACAAATATATGATGAAAAGAACATGTATATTTTAGAGCAATATCACAATACATTTCCTAAATGACGTTTTTTCAATTTTCAATTTCTCAAAACCTCTGGGTATGCAACATTTCTGGTTTTCTTACTTGGTGCCAAGACATAAAGATTGCTTGGTTTTCCAACCCTCGAGCAGCCCACGTACAGCTGGCCATGGGCAAACACTTGTTCTGTGAAGTTCAGGCCTACAACCTTCATTGATTGCCCCTGTGCCAGAAATATGTCTTGAAATATTCCTGAAATAAGTTGTTGACCTTTTGGCCTATGTTAACCTCAAAAATAATTGGTGGTTTAATTCAGTGATCTGATGTGCAAATCCTCTTCAAATTTCAAGTCAATTAGATGAAAATTGACGATTTTAGAAATTTGGCCCATATTGATATTTTCACCTTTAGACCTCAAAAATAATTGGTGGTTGAATTAGGTGACCCGATATGCAAATCCTATCCAACTTTCAAGTCAATTGGATGAAAATGTAGGATTTTAAAAACTTCACCTTAAGTTGTTGACCTTTGGCCTATGTTTACTTTTTGGCCTATGCTGACCTCAAAAAGAATTGGTGGTTCAATTTCAGTGACCTGATATGCAAATCCTCTTCACATTTCAAGTCAATCAGATGAAAGTTGAGGATTTTAGAAATTTGAAATTGTTGTTGACTTTTGGCCTATGTTGCTCTTTTGGCCTATGGTGATCTCAAAAATAGTTGTTGGTTGAATTCAGTTTGCTGATATGTAAATCCCATTCAAATTTCAAGTGAATAGGATGAAAATTAAGGATTTTAAAATTGAGGCTGACGACTGTTGAGAAACTCAGTTGGGAGGTTTACTGCCTGATCTGCATGTCACTTTGTCAAGAGAATCATAATTTCTTTCATGACCGGGCAGCGAACGTCATTATGTGCGACATTACGTCACTCCTACGGACGTGAAAACATTTGTTTTCCTGAAAAATATATTTAAAAGAAATAAAATAGTACATAAATTAACAATAAAAGAAGCTAAAAAACAATTTAAAATACACTAAAAAGCACATTAAAAATATATAAATATGTACGTACAGTATACTGTACGTACGCGCAACCGCTGATTCTCATTCAAAACAGAGGCGACGTACAGTATTCCTTTACTGTGTCTGTGTAAAGGAATGGGTCCGAAGAAGGATAATGCTAGTGTTTCCAAGCGTAATGTGGTTACGATGGACGATAAGGTAAATCTGATTAAAAGGTATGGAAAAGGTGGAAAAGTGTCGGTGATAGCGCATAGACCTTATCATGAATCGGAACCGCAATGCATCATGGGATCGGAAAGGGGCAATAGCGCCGCCACCAACTACACCATGGAATTGCAGCTGGCGCGGTTTTTAAAAACATTGATATTAAAATAAAAAGTAGCGTATAACCACCGGAATTTTATGCTGATTCCGAATCTGTGTCTAAAACCTTTCTCCGATGTGTAGTTCTTGAGTTATAAGCGGACATCCAGACAGACACACAGACACTCCTCCTTTATATATATATATATATATATATATATATATATATATATATATATATATATATATATATATTTCTTTTTTTGTGCATCTTAGGATCATGGTGGAGCTTATACACTAATCACAATGGCATTACAAGAATTAGCACACCCTTGATGAAATTGCAAAGGTATTGGAAGACAATGAACAATGGCAATGGAATTTACGCCTTAAAAGCCAACATCATGAGCTGTGTGCTCAGATGGGAACAGCAAACAGGCGAAACCCAAATACAGTACTCTAACTGGTGTGTTAGGTAACGTACATACATTTTGGATGAAAATAACCAGCTGAGCTAAAGACGCAGGCAGATAGATTCCCACTTGGACAGTGGCCGTACACAGACCCCGAATGGCAAATAGACATGTCAACAGGCAGGGAGATGGTGACTGGCCAGATGGAAAGAAGCTAGTTATACAAAAATGGAAACAAAATGGAAGATAAACAACAAACAAGAAGACGTCATGATACTTCAATCCCACCCCCCACCCCCCCCCCCCCCCCCCCCCCGAGGAAAAAAATTACATTCTCACAGCAAATTGTCCATTTCATCAAGATTAAAATTTACGATCTTGATCAAAGCTCGGGTCAGCAGGATCAAAAGTGACGTTTTCTCAGATGAAAAATGATGATTATAGAAGTTTGACCTTGAGTTGACCTTTGACCTTTTGACCTCAAAAATAATTGGGTTTCCTATTTAGTGACAATATGCAAATGCCGTTCAATTTCCAAGTCAATCGGATGCAAATTGATGGGTTTTCAGATTAAAATTGATGATTTTGAAAATTTGACCTTGAGTTGACCTTTGACCTTTTGACCTCAAAAATAGTTCATTTCCAATTTAGTGACAATATACAAATGCTATTCGATTTTCAAGTCAATCGGATTTAAAATGTCGATTTTAGAAATTTGACCTCTAGATGACCTTTGACCCCAAAAACAATAGGCTTCTCATTTGGGACGACCTATACAACTTGGTGAAGTTTCGTGACGATCGGTTTAGAATTGTGACCTGTAGGCCAGTGACAAACAGACAAAAACAAACAAACAAAAATACGATTTTGACCTTTTCGTGACCTTGACCTTGACCTTTGACCCGATTGCTCCCAAAATCTAATCAAATGTGTCCCGTATAATAACCAATCATCCCACCAAATTTCATGCAATTCGGTTGAATACTTTTTGAGTTATGCGAATAACATACACACACACACACAGACATACAAATAAATACACAGCGATCAAAACATAACCTTCCGCTTTTGCGAAGGTAACAAACAGACAAACAGACAGAACCACAAACGCAACCGCCCAATCATATTATTTTTGGAGATTTACATTTTTTTATGTGATGTAAATAAAATTCAAAGTTCATATTATTTTTGG
Organism: Myxine glutinosa; assembly: GCF_964187855.1. Lineage (NCBI taxonomy): Eukaryota > Metazoa > Chordata > Myxini > Myxiniformes > Myxinidae > Myxine > Myxine glutinosa. The sequence continues at coordinate 100,758,033 of NC_136268.1, read as the reverse complement.
AGATTTACTTTTTTTTTTATGTGATGTAAATAAAAACTAAGTTCATATTATTTTTTGTGACAATAAATAGACTTATTGAGACTTAATCAAGAAATTCGCATGCTCTAAAGATTTTTTCCACACTTATGATGTACTACGTTAAGGTTACGCGATAGCGAAATTTTAAGGTCAGATTCGGATTCGTGGGCACCAAATTAGTTAGAAACAGTTGAAAATAAGTCAGAACCAATTTGGCTGTTGACCAGTGTTATCCTACCCTTCTTCCTGACCATGGACGAAGAAGGGTAGGATAACCCTTCCGCTCTGCTCACCAAACTCTCCTCCTATGGTATCAATATCTCCACACATGGCTTGCGGACTTCCTCTCTGGTCATAGTCTACGTGTGGCCCTGAATGGATTTCTCTCATCTCCCCTTCTTGTTCAGGCTGGGGTTCCCCAAGGCAGTGTTCTGGGCCCTGTGCTTTTTCTGGTCTTCACCAATGATCTTTCCGACTCTCTGGAAAATCCTCTCTATCTCTTTGCTGATGACTCCACTCTCTGCTGCTCCATACCTAATCCCTCAGATCTGCAGTCTGCAGCCTCCTCACTCTCTGCAGACCATGACAAAATCACAGACTGGTTAAACAAGTGGAACATGTCTTTCAATCCTGACAAATCTCACACTCTTACTATGTCTCTCCGAAAAGACCGACTGGACAACCCTCCCATCTACTTTCTCAACAATCCTCTCCAATAAGTTCAGTCACTCAAGCTTTTGGGTCTCACTATCTGCCATGATCTTTCCTGGGAAAACCACATTTCCATGCTGGCCTCCAATGCCAGTCGCCGACTGGGCATCCTCCGTCGTGCCTTCGCCTGTCGTGCCCTGAAACTGGGCATCCTCCTGGGCATCCTCCGTCGATGGGCATCCTCCTGGGCATCCTCCTGGGCAACCCGGGCGCTCCTTCCTTGGCACACCTGAGCTCCTCACCACATACAAGGCTTTCTTCCGCAGCTCAATGGAATACTGTTCTGCCCTCTGGGCTGGTGCTCCTGTCTCACACCTAGCACGGCTTCACGCTGTTGAAACCAAAGCTTTCAGAATCATTGGAATCTCCCGCGATGAAGCTGATTCTGAGGGCCTTTCACTCACTCACTCACCGCAGGCAGGTTGGTGGTCTTTCTGTCTTCTACCGACTCCTCTCCGGCCTAGCTCCCCCAGCTCTCTCTGTGCTCTGTCCCCCAAATATTCCTACAGGTCACACAAGATCTGCCAGAAACCCTATTCTGGTGAAACTTCCAAAATCAAGACTCTCTGCTCACCTTCACTCTTTCATTCCTCTTTTCTCCCGCCTCTGGAACAAACTCCCTCACTCTCTTCAATCCCACTCCTCCCTCCAGGTCTTTAAAACAGCTGTTCACCACCATCTCTTATCTTCCCACATCCAAAACCTTGATTTTTTCTACCCGTGTTAATTTCACCCCAGAATGCCCAGATCCACTTTTTTAAAATATCGACTTCTTTCCTGGAAGTCCTGGCAGTGCCCATTTGTTTTTTTTTTTACTTCTCCCACCCCCCACCCCCCTTCCCATGCCTCCTCCTCCCAAGCCCTCTCCCTCCCACAGATCTCCCGATGTCCCTGTTTTCTACTGTTGTTGTGCTTCCCTCTTAAAAATGAGTGGTATGAAACATTCAGAAAATTTTGAATTATTCAAAACTCAGATTTCAAAACCACCATCATGCATATTATCAAGTTGTTTAAACTTTCTTTTTATAACAAAATGATTTGCAATAACGGCTACCACTGGTGGCAATATACGATACACATTTACACTCCCCCTCCTCCCACCCTCTACCTTGAACACCTGTTCCATATTTGCTACAATGACAGAAACCATACTTGGGAAACAAAGAAAATTTGGTTGGAAAATTCAGCAGTTCTTTCGTTTTTGAAGATTTATACAGGGGGTCCTCGCTATACATCCGGGATAGTAAGATACGTTCCAGAAAAGTTGGACTTGCAATGAAACGATGGATAGCATGGAATTTTTCACCATTACAATTAATGTACTTAAGGGGGGATGCAGTCCAACACTTTACCTTACGTTCTACACAACACCACTCAACAAGCCAAGTAATTAAAAAATACATATGAAACACAAAACAAAGGAAAACAAGTCAGGAGACGACGATGGTTCACGAGCGAGCGGTATTCAATGACAAAGAATGGACTATAACCGAAACAGGCCCGGACAGGCCAGGCCCGGAAATGTCAAAACGAAGGTTACTGATCTTGAAATGAGATAGAAAATAATGTATAATCAGTTATGAGGTTAGTTCGCTACAGCTACACAATACCGAAGATTCGGTTCGATTCCGACAACTTTGAAAATTTGACCTTTGTGACCTTGAAATGTTAAAACGAAGGTTACTGACCATGAAATGAGATAGAAAATATTTTTAAATCAGTTATGAGGTTAGTTAGCTACACAATACCGAAAATTCGGTTCGATTCTGACAACTTTGAAACTTTGACCTTTGTGACCTTCAAAGGTCAAAGGTCGAAGATTCTGAAATTTGTTGGAAAACTTGTATTTCATGATGTATGTGATAATATAAGATCATGTACGACATTTCACCCTATCAGGAAGCGAACAATGTAATAAAACCATCAAAAATCGACTTTTCTAAATTTTGTGACCTTGCGACCTTGACCTTCGGGCGAAAATGAAAAATCGAGCTCCGTGGGGCTAGACACATGACATTGACCTAACCAAATACCGAAACCCCTGTCGGATTCCACCAACTCCCTCGGAGAAGATGTAGCTTGAACTCGATTACCCCATAAAAATACATCTTTTTCGGGCGTGGCTCCGCCCACAATGGGCGCAATACGCCCACTCTAGGCAGGACACAACTAGATGATGATATCAACCGCCCACCCAAGTTTCATGAAGATCGGATGATATCTTCGGGTAGTTATGCTGCGGACAGACAGACAGACACACAGACAGACACACACACACACAGAGACACACACACAGACAGACGCACACACATGACGAATATAGTGGTCACTTGATAACTCGTGAACCAATATGCAAATTCACAGCAGAAGCAATGACTCAAGTACAGCAAGTCGTAAAGCGAGTGTGTCACTCTCTCGAGTATAGCAAGTGAGTGAGTACATTTCTTCTGAGCTTAGCAAGTTGTCTTTTTCAAATGAAATATTTGTTGGTGAAGGAAAAAATGGAGAATCTGGCTTGCTATCAGAATGTCCCGATTAAAATGCTGCATCGATAACATTAACTCCCATGTGTGAAATAATAACATGCAAACTCGTTCTACGGTATATGATTAGAGGTGGAAATGTCGATGAGTGTTTGACTGACAGACATCCATCTATGCCAAAGCCCATTGCACCACGGGCGTCATTTCTCCTTTATTCGGGCGTTGGAGAGGTGGTTCCTTCACAAGAGAAGTCATGGGAGAATGCACTAATTACGAAAATCCACCTGTTTGGTCTCCCTCATTCCACCTGTTTCAGTCGCTGTAGGACCTGGCATTGCACAAAGCAACAGCTTTTGTCGAATGTTGATGTTTTCGAGCAACACGGTCCATCTTTTCAATATTAAATATATAAACCACAGCAGAGGATTCTCCCAGTGGCCTGTGATGCATGCAGGCAATTTCCATCCTGCTAATTGCATCATCCATCTCTTTTTTTAATGTAAATATTTCATGACACAAAAATGCTGGTGTCAAGTAAGAGTTTTAATAAATCAGAGAACAAGGTCAGCTTTTGAGAACAGAACATTTGGAAGGAGGAATGTTCAAACAAAAGGGGAAGTGCTCGATTCGTCATCCATCCTTTCAACCAGAGATAGTCGAAACTGAACCGTGGGTTCTAAAACTGCCAATCAAGAAGCACCATTGGCTACAAGGCTATGCCCAGTTTGATCCAAAACAAATCTGTAAAATAGAGGGTACACTGGCATAACGAAATCATTTTCCAATTCTAATCCAGGTTCACCAGGGAATTTGAACAGCTATCGAACAACCATAACAATGCCATTAGGTCCTTCGAATGGCCACAATACACCTTGCATTTCCAAAAAAAAAAGAAAGAAAAGATTTGCAGGTGCATTTTACATTTAACACCGCGTTTTCGCCTGAAGCGATCTCATTCCAAATGTGCAGCGTTTCGACAAGCATGCAACACAGCATCGTTGCACTATACATTATACCCAATCAAACAAATGGCTAAATAGCAAAATGCTTTCACTGTGATCTCCAAATGTCATATTTAAGACATGAACCAAGAACCAAAGAACTGCTGACATGAGGTACTCAGACGGCCACGTCCGAGCAGCTGAACAGAATCAAACATACTCCCCGAGATTCCTAGAGGAGACAACTCTTCCTTTTGGGAAACCATAGCCTCTTAGTGGAATCAATCATTAACCTCAAAGAGTGATCAGGGAATCAAGAAAGGCTTCATATTGGTACGTCAGACTGAATTTTTTCACAAATCCCTTCCAAACATCCTGCCTCACAGCTTGGAGCCATTTGCCTTTGTAACACAGGTTTCAATCGGCATTTTGGATACAGAATCAATGCCTGTGGAAGAGCTACAAAACTGAATGGATCAGTATGCAACAGAACAAAAGGAGCAGTAGAAAGAGGGGGTGGGGGCAAAGTAAGAGCAGAGTTGAAGGACAAAATAGAGGGAGACTTCGACAAATAATGGGTGTGGGGAGGAATGAGGGATAGGAGAGGGCCCATGAAGTGGACAAGATGGATAGCAAACACTCAAGAAAAAAAACTGGAAATTTGGAAGGAGACGAGCTTGGCGGTGGTTGGGAGGGGTTAACAGAGGTAGAAAAGATCATGGTTTTGAATGAGGGATGACTTGAGATGGTGGTGAACAGCTGTCGTGAACATCTCAAGGGAAAAATGAGATCAACGAGAATGTGGAGGTGAACAGCAATTCTATGTTATGGGAGTAACACCAGAAGTGGGATGATGGTGGACAGAGTGCACCCTGCGAAAACCTGAAGGGTCAAAGCACGGAAAGGAGGGTGCAAGACCAGCAAATGGACCCAAGAGAGAGCGAGAAGCTGACAGTGCGACCCAAGAGTTTGAGTGACTGGACTTCTTTGAGCAGATTGATTTGAAAAGTATATGGGCAGGGGAGGTTTGTCGTACAGTCCTTTCACAGAGAAAAAGAGAGAGGGAGAAAAGAGAGGGAAATAGGAAGAGAAAGAGAAAGAGAAAAAGAGAAAGAGAAAGAGAAAGAGAGACAGAGAGACAGAGAGACAAAGAGACAGAGAGACAGAGAGACAGAGCGACAGAGCGACAGAGCGACAGAGATAAATGAGAGATATTTGTCAGGATTGAAAGACATATTCCAATTGCTTGACCAGCTTGTGAGTTTGTCAAGGGCTGAAAAGAGGGAAGAGTCCACTGCTGCCTATCTGAAAGATGAGGGATGTCACGGCAGTGGGTGGAGTCATCAGCAAATACACTACATGGCCAAAAGTATGTAGACACACGAACATCACACCCGTAGGTACTCGTCGAACACCTCAATCCAAAATCATGGGCATTCATGTGGAGTTGGTCCCCCCCCCCCCTCCTTTGCTGCTATAACAGTCTCCACTCTTATGGGAAGACTTTCCATGAGATGTTGGAACATTGCTGTGGGGATTTGCTTCCATTCAGCCAAAAGAGCATGAGGTCAGGCACTGATGTTGGGTGATTAGGCCTGGCTCGCAGTCGGCGTTCCAATTCATCCCAAAGGTGTTTGATGGGGTTGAGGTCAGGGCTCTGTGCAGGCCAGTCAAGTTCTTCCACACCGATCTCGACAAACCATTTCTGTATGGACCTCGCTTTGTGCAAGGGGGCATTGTCATGCTGAAACAGGAAAGGGCCTTCTCCAAACTGTTTCCCCAAATTTGGAAGCACACAATCATATAGAATGTATGCTGTCGCATTAAGATTTCCCTTCACTGGAATGAAGGAGCCTCACCCGAATCATGAAAAACAGCCCCAGACCATTATTCCTCCACCACCAAACTTTACTGTTGGCACTATGCATTTGGGCAGGTAGCGTTCTCTGGCATCTGCCAAACCCAGATTCATCCATCAGACTGCCAGATGGTGAAGCATGATTCATCACTCCAGAGCAGGGGTTCCCAACCTTTTTTGTTATGGCTCCCTTGGCTCCCAGAGCACATCCCCAGCACCCCCCTCCCTTTCACGAGGGTCGAGTGGCAGAGCACGTGTAAGCAGGCTAGGGGGATTTGGGGGAATGCCCCCCAGAAAATTTTTGATTTCTAGATGCTCTGTGGTGCATTAAGAGAGGTGTATTTTCCTTTAATTGGCTATTTTGTTTGTATGAGAATTGGTAAATTATTACATAGAAAATGAGGAATTCCAAGTAGCCAACATGAACATTTAGTTTCATAGTTTTTTTCTGTTCCTCACTGGCTCCCAACTACATCGTTTTTGGAAGAAGCAAACAAAGCAACGCCGCTCGAATGATGCATGTTTGACATGAGATTTTAATATTATCAGTAGCAACACTATGGACAGCATAAAATAGAACTGTCACACAAGAAAACAGCATGAAAAGGTTCCAAGTCAAGAATATGTGAAAACTAAAAACCTCTGTTGTGTCTGTATTTAACGCAGTGTGTTATAATCTCACAAAAAGAAACTCAATTCGACAACAACTCAGGTAATCAAAGCTAGGGACGTGGTGCATGCGCTGTAAAAGTGAATTAAAAACTCAGTGGGATGGCTGAAATTGCATTTTAGCTACCAATTGGGGTATCCATGGTTGAGTCACAGTCAGGGCACAGCGGAGGTCATCTTCCACGTGGAGCCGATTACGCTGTTTCGATTTGATATTCAACAGCGTGGAAAACCCCGCTTCGCAGAGATAGGTAGACGAGAATGGCAGAAGCACCCGGATAGCTATCTGGCTGATATTAGGGTAGCGACCCATTCCCACCCAAAACTCCATCAAGCTCTTCTCTTCGAATGTGTCTTTGGCAAATGAATCGTTTGAGATCCAGGAATTCATCTTGCATTGCCGCCGGCATGCTCTCCACGCAAAGGTTGATGGAAAAAGGATTCCTCACAATTTTTGCCTCATTGTCGTCTAAATCAGGAAAATACTCATGAAATTCTAGCTCCAGTAACTGCAGATGCTCAAGAATGTCATTTTCAGTATGGGATCAAGCTCTTTTCCCATGCTGTCTTGCAATTCAGACATTCCTTCAAACATAGCAATGTTTCCTGTGTTCACTTTCCTGCGCCAGTTTTGGAGCTTGACAACAAATCCTCTGAGATGATCGTGGAAAAGAATAATATTAGTCGCTCTTCCTTGGAGCTTGAGGTTCAGCTGGTTCTGCGGCTTGAAAATGTCAGCAAGCTAAGCAAGTCGTTCGTTCCACAATTCTTCGTCGTAATGCTGCAGGATGTCATGTTTCCCTTGAAGATTCAAGAAATGTTTGACTTCCGCATGAAGTTCAAAGACACGGTTCAGAACAGTCCCTTTCGAAAGCCAGCGTACAGCAGTATAGTACAGCAACATTTCATGTTCCGCATTCATGTCTTTGCACAGCTACTTGAACATTCGGGTGTTAAGAGCCCCTGCCTTGATGTAGTTAACAATCTTGATTACGACTTCAAGAACTTTCTTCAATGAGAGAGGGAGAGTCTTACAAGCCAGGGTGTAGCGATGAATCATACAGTGGGTTCCTTTTGCTTGTGGTGCCAGCATCTTCACTTTTGCTTGGAATCCGGATTTGGAACCAAGCATGGCAGGAGCACCGTCAGCACAGACACCGCATACATTCTCCCACTGAATTCCTCCCGCATCGAAGAACAACTTCATTTTTTCCATGACGTCGTTAGCTTTTGTCGTTGCTTCCAGGGCACTGCAGAACAAGAATTCTTCCTTGATATCATCTCCCTTGACATAGCGAACGAATGCCAGTAGCTGGGAGCAGGAACTAACATTGTTCGATTCATCAAGTTGAAAAGAAAATAAGCCGAAAGGCGCCGCCTTAATCTCATTGATGATCTGTTGTTTCACATCTTCCGACATGTCACAGATACGACGCTGCACTGTGTTATTCGATAAAGACACCTGGTCAACTTTGCAAGCCTCTGCCCTCAACTTTGCAACTTTGCAAGCACCGAGAACCCGTTTGACAATGAGGGTACAAGGCTTGATGAGTGTCTCCCCAATCGAGTGGGGTTTTTTCTTCTTTGTAATTTCAAGAGAAACTTCATAAGAAGCCTGGACAGTTGCTACATTTTGTTGTTGAAAAGCTCCTCCCTCATCCAACTTCTGTCGCTTTAAATTTCTTTCATGCCGCTTGAAAAATTCGGGATCCTGCTTCGCATGTTGTGCGTGATTCGTCTCGAGGTGCAACTTCAACTTGGATGGCCTCATGGATTCAGTACTCAAAACCTTGTGACAGCACACATTGTGGTTTCTCTTGGCCAGACACGGTAATAGACGTGAATCCAAGCTTTATGTATTCGTCAAGATACTTTCTTTTTTTATTCCCAGAAGCCCTAACATCAAATCTGCAATAGGAAAAAAACAAAACAATATCAAAGTCAAAACAATATATATAAAAAATAAAAACAAGATTTAATTTTTAGTCTGGTTCAAATTACCCCATGGCACCCTGAGAAATACACCATGGCCCCCAGGTTGGGAACCACGGCTCTAGAGAATGCGTTTCCACTGCTCCAGGGTTCAATGGCGGCGAGCTTTACACCACTCCAGCCGACAGTTGGTATTGCACATGGTGATCTTATTCTTGTGTGTGGTTGCTCGGCCATGGAAACCCATTTCATGAAGCACCCGACGAACAGTTGTTGTGCTGACGTTGCTTCCAGAGGCAGCTTGAAATTCGGTAGTGAGTGTTGCAACTGAGGACAGACGTTTTTTTTTGCGCTACGCACTTCAGCACTCGACGGTCCTGTTATGTGAGCTTGTGTGGCCTACCACTTCGCGGGTGAGCTGTTGCTGCTCCTAGATGTTTCCACTTCACAATAACAGCACTTACAGTTGAACGGGGCCACTCTAGCAAGGCAGAAATTTGACGAACTGAATTGTTGGAAAGGTGGCATCCTACGACAGTGCACGTTGAAAGTCACTGAGCTCTACAGTATGGCCCATTCTACTGCTAATGTCTGTCTATGGAGATTGCATGGCTGTGCGCTTGAATATATATACACCTGTCAACAATGGGTGTGGCTGAAACAGCCGAATCCACCAATTAGAAGGGGTACAGTTTATTTTGCCCATGCATTTGTATATATATATATATATATATATATATATATATATACATATAATTATATATATATATATACAGTATATATATACATATATATATATATATATATATTATATAATTATATATATTATATATATACAGTATATATATATAGAGAGAGATATATATATATATAGAGAGATATATATATATATATATAGATATAATATATATATATATATATATATAGATATATTATATATTATCTGTCAGAGGGTTCTCTTGAGAGCTTGACAGGCAGAGCGTATGTACATGGCAGTGACGTCATTATGTGCGCTCATTGAAAGCTGGAGAACTGAACATATATTTGGATTGGTTTGCTCCCGGCTGCATCCAGGGGATTCCATATAATGAGTGGATACCAGAGATAATTATCGCTCCCATTAAGGTACAGCATAGCTGGATGGGATACATTAATGGCGGTTCACCACTGATGGTATGAAATCGCATAGTAACTGATATATATATATATAAATAGAGAGAGAGAGAGAGAGAGAGAGAGAGAGAGAGAGAGAGAGAGAGAGAGAGAGAGTGAGGAGAGAGAGAGAGAGAGAGAGAGAGAGAGAGAGAGAGAGAGAGAGAGAGAGAGAGAGCGCTATCTATATATATAAAACACAGTTTGTGTGTGTGTAATGTTACCGATAGACTCCTAAACGGAGAGGCTCACGTGCTTGATATTTGGCATAGACATGGCCATTGAGCCTGGGAAGAACATGGCCGACCTAAAAAAAAAAATTTCATAATATTTTTTTACCATATTTTTACCTCAGCGCATTTCAGCGAGGAATATTATACACGGAATCTGAATCGGTGGCAGAGCAGCGTGCTGATTCGCTCAGAGCGATCACGTGATGTTCCTTGCTGCCATAAACTCACAGCAAGTAGCATAGATTTTAGCATGATTAGCATTTAGCATGATTTAGCATGATTTAGCATAGATAGTAGCATGTTTCACATAGATTTTTTTTCAGCGGGGAATATTATACACGGAATCTGGCAGAGCAGCGCGCTGATTCGCTCAGAGCGATCACGTGATGTTCCCTGCCGCCATAAACTCACAGTTACGCGTTCGCACGTGATTCACACGTTCAAAACAAACGAGATCCGCGAAGCGAGTTGGTCGAGTCGTGCTAACCAAGATGGCGACACGGCGGCTTCTCTTTTCACGGAGTATGAGCGTTCTATATATTTTCAATTCAGTGTGCCCGACTCGCTCACGTACTTGATTTGTGGCATAGACATGGCCATTGGGCCTTCACGGTGTAATTTGTGCGAGGCTTTTGTCCGAGTGAGCTTGAGTCGAGAGGGCGAATGTACGGGTCGCCCTTCCCCCGCCCGGCAACGCCGGTACTGGAGGGCGTCACAGGATCGGTGAGTCTCCAAAATCCGCTTCGTGCTGTTGCGAAGATGCAGGACGATGTCGCGATTGTTGTGCTGCTCTCCGACCATGAGAACTGCAACGTCATTGTTGACTGGCTCTCCCCTTCCCTCCCCATTCCCCCTCCCCCCCCTCCGTCCTTCCCTCCCCCTCCCTCCCCCCTCCACCCTACCCTCCCCCCTCCTTCCCCTCCCCCCCTCCCCCCTTTCCCCTATTTTGTTTTTTCTTTTTTTGAAAAAAGAACTGAACTTAACAGTTCTTAACTTAACAACTTTCCACACTTAACACTGCGAGCTTTATAATGGCCGATGTCTTACGTGCCTGCAAGGCAGACCCCGAATGTTAGCGTAAGTATATACATGCGTATGTGTGTGTGAATGAGTAGAAATGCATTGAAGATTAATTAATCGACAATTTTTAGAAACAGGAATAAAATTCCTGCGAGGGGCTAAGTGTGAAAAAATCCTGACAATGCGGGGCTCGAACCAGGAACCTCCATTGATTACGAGTCAACAGTCCACTGCGCTATTGAGCCATCCGCAATCTCCTCAGAACTTTTGCACACTTAAATTTTTTTTAAATATATATATTGTTACGGATCTCGGTCGCCGGCCTTCCCCTTATCAAGGGGGGGTTTTAATCCCCTTGTCTGTTACTGACCGACGTGAGTCCTGGAAATCCCAACGCTCCTTCCGGTCGGGAGCAGCCAGGGCAATTGGTCAATGAAAAGTCCCAAGGACCTGAGTGCCACTCCTGACCGCGAAGCAGGGAGGTGGACTCCCGCTCGAACCACGGTTTTTAGATGGACTAGTTGCCGAGCGGTTTTAGGCAACCGGAGTTAGAGCCGTTAACAAAGACTAACCCGATTGCGGAGCTTTGGCCGAAATCGCACCACAGGAACTCAATTGGGAAATCACTAAAGCGATCGGATGAGGAAGAAGAAACCAAAGGTAAGAAATAACAGGATTTATGATTATTTACACCAAAAACCCAAAGAGAAGAAAAGAAATGTAATTTACAGGGAAATGGAAGGAGCAGAAGGACACAGAGCAATTCTTACTTACACAAGCTTAACTTATACCCCAGACAACACAAAGGACAGACGACAGGCAGACTCACACGAATGGGGAATTGTAGGCAGGAATGAATGGCTGGAAGAGGGACACGGTCCAAGGAGCCGGCAGGCAGCGAGGTCCGGGGGCCGGCGGCACGATGTCGAGGTCTGGCTCGAACGCCCACGCTCCGGTTTAGCAGGGCTGCAGCTTCGCGGCCCGTTCACGCGGGGGGGGGGGGGGGGGGGGTGATGCAATCACTCGTCTGGTTCAGTAGCTGGGCACTTCCCTCCTGCGTACCTCTTCGTGCTTCGATCATCTGCCCTCTTACTCATCTGCCTAAGCAGTCCCTCATCCACCCTTTTATTGCTCTTTCCGAGATCAAGCCGCGGGCTAAGAGGGCACGCCTACCGGGTCGCTCTCCGCAGTGCCGATTGGTGGGCACGGGCTCTCCCTGGCTCTGCCCACGATGACGAGGGGCGGGCAACGCCCTTCTTCTCCGAGCTGACCACGTGCGTAATGGAGGGTGAATGCAGTTGGAGATGTAGGTTTTTGGACGATTGAACAGGGGATCTACCTTATTTGATTTGGTGCAGTGTAAGGTCGACTAGTGGACACATGGCCTTAACTGAAACACAAAATAATGATATATCTATAGAGAGGTTCTATGATTGGCTACGTGCTTGTACATGGACTAGCTAAGGCGCTCATTTCAATTAACAGCCAATTAAGGGGGAAATGTACACAGGGGTTATTTATAAGGAATTTTAATACTAAATTTGAGGTGAAAGTTCTAAAAACTGTAACAATATATATATAGGGCTTTATTTTCACTGTGCACAGATATTATATTTGGAGTCAGCATACGTTGGCAGTCATTGAACAGCCATTGTGTGAAAACGTCAACAATGCAATAGTTTCTAAAAATCACACATTTCCACCATTACTAACTTACTATAAATCTTCACCTGCCATATTTTGTCCTCCCATCAGAATCCCTTTTGAAACACCAAATACCAACAATGCAATTACTGAAGTGAATCACACCACAGCAAGGCAAACCATGGTACACACAGGAAAGCTGAAGGTTGGGGGTTGAAAAAAATAACTTTTCAATCGGAAAAACCTAATGCCTTCGGATGGAAGCTGATCTAGCCGAGGGAAAAACCTCATGTCTTAGGATTGAAGTTTATTTAGCCGACCCCAATGGATGGCCTGAAGTACAAGATGTCAGTTGTGCGTTATCCTGATGACAAAACCAAACAACAACATAACATGTTACAGGTTGTACTCTTACAAATAACCAAGTTTTCCACATTGTTGTTGTGGCAACGTCTGGATCATCTGTGTATGTCTGCACGAGAAAATACCTCGAACGATAGGTTTTATCAAATGCAGATTCACACAAAATTGCTAACCGCATAAGGAAACTAGAACAACACTCGGTAGAGCGCATACCTGCGCTATTCTGAACAGTTGTTTTTTTGTTTGTTTTTATACATGGTCTAGGCTCTTGCAAGAGCTAGGACACAGCACAGAACAGGACACAACATAACAAAGAAAACAGCAGGAGAAAGGGGAAATGCCAATAGCAGAGAGGAGGGAAAAGTTAGATGGAGATGGACAAACAAGGGATACAGATAACAATAAGGGATATGGGAGAACGCAAGAGGTGGACAAGATGGATAGTGGATACGTAAGCAACATTTTGGGATGAGTGAGAGTGGTTTAACATGTGTAGAATAGATAATGGCTTTGGATGGGGGGGGGGGGGGGGGGGGGGGGGCGGTGACCTGAGATGGTGGTGGACAGCTGGCTTGAAGATAGTGTGGAAGGTGGCTCCACAGGTGGAAAAAGAGAGGAATAAAAGAGTGGAAGTGAGCAGTGGTTCTGGATTTAGGCAGTTTCACGACGAGGAGGTTGGTTGCTGGTGGATCACGTGTCCTGCAGATACTTGAGGGGATGGGGAAAAAAAGCACTGAGAGGGCAGATGGTGCAAGGCCGTAAATGAGGCAGAAGATGACAGAGAGACCACCTACATATCTGTGATGGCGAAGTGATAGGCCCAATCATCTTGAAAGTGTTGCTTTCCACTGCGACAAGCAGAGCAAGATGTGAGGCAAGGGAGCCAACCCAGAGGGAAGAGCAGTACTCCCTTAACCTGGAGATGAAAGCCTTGTCAGTGGATAGCAGTTCAGGTGTGCCAAGGAAGGAATTTGCATGACAGAGGTTGACCAGTCTGTGTCTGGCTTTGGAGGCCAACTTTGAAATGTGACTTGCCCAAGATAAATCATGGCTGAAAATGAGACCCAAGAGTTTGAGTGGCTGAATTTCTTCGAGAGGCTTGTAGAGAAAGTAGATGGGAGGGATTGTCAGACTATCTTTCGGAGAGAGAGTGTGTGGGATTTCTCAGGATTGAAAGACATGTTCCAAGTGTTTTACCAGTTTGTGATTTTGTCATGGTCTGAGGAGAGGTAAGAGGCTGCTGCCTGTCTGTAAAAACGATGTGGGATGTCATGGCAGACAGTGGAGTCATCAGCAAAGAGATAAAGAAAATTTTCCAGAGTTAGTGAGATCATTGATGAAGATTAGAAATAGGATGGGGCCTAGAACACTGCCTTGGGGTACTGCAGCCTTGACAGAGAGAGGAGAAGAAAGGGTTCCGTTGAGAGGCACACGTTTGCTACGAGAGTGGAGGAAGTCAGTCATCCAAGCGTGGAGTTGGCCTTGGATTCCATAGGCAGACAGTTTTGAAAGCAAGGCAGGATGCCAGACTGTATTGTAAGCTCGAGATATTTCCAGAGAGAAGGCCCTGATCCCAGGTCTGATATTGAGGGCCTCCATCCATTGTTGGGAGAGTAGAAGCAGCATGTCCAGGGTAGAGTGACCAGGTATGAATCCGAATTGAAGATTTAAGATGAGGCTGTTGAAAAAAAGGAATGATTTTACGTCAAAATTCCAAGGAGGTTTACATTTTGTATTGCACTGATAGGCCGGATCTGCATCCAGATCTTAAGCAAAATCTAATCGGCTTGTTCTTGTCACCTACCCAATTCATCCAACAAGTTTTGTCACAATTCGTCCACACCTTTTGAAAGATCATGCTATATATCGTTTTTGGCCCTTTCTCTCAATGATAAAGAATGAATTCAAAACAAATTCTCATATCCGGATCTGAATCCTGACCTTCATCAAAATCGAATCAATTTGTCCTTGTTGCACACACAACCTGTCCTCCACGTTTCGTCCAAATCTGTCCATAACATTTTGAGATATCATGCTATATATCGTTTTTGGCCCAACCTCCAAATGATGAAAAATCACATTAAAAATTATATTATCTGGATCTCGATCCAGATATTCACCAAACTCTAATCAATTCGTCCTTGTCACACACCCAAACTGTCCACCAAATTCTGTCCGAATCCTTCCATAACTTTTTGATGGTATTCGTTACCCTGTGCAGTCAACTTGGTGCGAGCCAACTCTTGTTTTTGAAGGTTTTTTTATTTGATCCAATATGACTGCCAGACCACATGAGCGATAACATCATAAATTTACATTCTCTAATATAATTATTGTGTAGATCACGCTCAGGAAATTTCAAACTGATCAGACTGTGTTGCCCCTGTGAAATTATGACGTCATAATTAAGGCATCAATGACGTCATCAATAAAAACACTTATTCTCCATGTGGAGGTCTTCACAATGAGCCATGTTTCATTTTCTCCCATGAAGTGGTTTCGGAGATTTAGAACGTTTTCAGTTTTTCCAAGATGGTACCTGCACCACATACCTATGACGTCATAGTTATCATTAAAATATTCTACGGAAGGAGGCACACCTATGGTGCAAATTTTGTGTCCATCAGACCAAAGGTTGCAGAGAAAAAAATCATACTGATCGGATAAAGCGTTATACTTGTTGAATTATGATGTCATAACGAAGGCACCAATGACATCATCGTTAATATTGTCATGTCGCTGGTGATTAGATCACGGGCGGCAGATAGCCAAACATTGCTTTAACTCCGAGGCGTAGTTCAAACTTGGCGGGATTATCTTTTCGCACGCACGGGAGAGGCCCGAAGCCTTACCTGATCGGACGGCCGACACTGGGTTAATCCGAACCCACAGAACAAAGAAATGAAACATGACACACAAAAGCAAGATGCAACAAATAATGAATTTAATGAAAATAAATGCAAAGACAATAAAAATGAAAGGCGAGGTAAAAGTAATAGTAAAAGGCTAAGGTGAATGACCCTCCAGCAAACTCAATTACAGACACAGGGAAAGATAATTTTAAAAAGCACATATAAATCGGCCGGCACTCAGCCTTTCGTCCCCAAATGGCTGGTAGGGATTGCTGGTCGTCGAACCAGAGTCACTGTGCGAGAAGCGCACAAGATGGCGTGGAATCACACCCGTAGCCAGCCGCCGGCGTGAGGCAAGCAGGCAGGATCCTTCTTTGTTTCACTCGCGACCTCCTCAGTCTCCGAGGAGCACCACCGTCAACCCACACCTACTCCTCACGCTGAAACGTGAAAGTTGTCCACAACAGTTCTGGAAAAAGCTCTCCTCGCAAGCATACATGAGCCACACGCCACCCCAAGCCTGAGACAGAAAGCGTCCGTTCGCAACGAAGCCAGGACCAGAAAGGAGAGCGAGAAAGGGGGAAACGCAGCCTCCCCTCTTCTTGCTGACGTCACATCAATCCCCGCGCCCCACCACTTCAGTCCATGGCCATGACCAATCATTCCCTTCAGTGCGGGGCCTCACGACCTTTCTTGATGCCCATTTAGAATGTTCGGGGACGGGGTTCCCTTGCCGATCGGCAAATGTACTGGGTTTCTGCTGGGCTTGTCAGTGTGGTTGTGGAAATGTGCCGATTGCTTGGCTGGCCAAGTGAATTTTATAAGAACAAAGGGAAAAATCACAGGGGGCCAATTATACACGGGGTTTATTACTCTTACGCCCTTGAACTAGTCAACACAATAGCCACAACCCTTATGGCGACATGCAAACACGCTTAACATGCACGTTCGGCCTACTTATATACATCGAAATGGGCTTTGTACGCGTCACAAGGTCCATGCGAAACTATACATTCCTGACTTCACCAAGGTATTTCATCTCCTACCCCCACAAACATAACAATATATCTTGTTCCCCATGAGGAGTACTTGACAATGCGCCATGTTTCAATTTTTCCCATGGTGCGGTTTCAGAGATAGAGGTGCAACCTTTTTTTATTTTTCCTGAGATGGCACCTGTACCACATGACCTATGACGTCATGATTAAAAATTCTACAGGAGGAGGAGCGCCTATGGTCATAATTTCGTGTATATCGGACTAACAGTTGCAGAGAAAAAAATTCATACTGATCAGATCAAGCGGTGTCTGGAAGAAAGGAGGAATAACACAAAAACAGGTCAACGATAGCCCAGGGCGAAATAGAATGGTAAATAATCAGCATGTGTCCAAGAGATCATGGATATTCATGAGATGGTAATGGGTAAAGAATTTGAAAGACTGAACGGGTGACAAGAAAATGGACCAAGGGAGATGATTCTACAATCCGGAGAATAAGGGGATGAATTAATGCAGGTAGACAACCAGTCTGGACTTTGGGAGGGTGAACAGGTGAGGGCTTCCAGAGGAACGTGTGCAACCTGGGTTAGGGCTTGTGAAGCGCAGAAGTAAGACGGAGCAGGAGGAGCATGACCAGAGTATTTCCATAAAATAATAACAAAAGTAACAGTTTGAAATACGTATGCTGTACTTATATTTGGTTTAATCACAGTGACAGTGGGAAATGGCTTTGTATTCAATGAAACTGGTGAAAAACTGGCAAATTATCTCATGTTACCCTCAACAAAGAATGCTGGCGATGTGCTCATCATGCTCATGACGATGTGCAAGCATGGCATGGCATAGCATTTGTGCACTTTGCTTGAACAGTGACTCTTATGTCCTTTTCATGCAAAGTAAGGCTACACACAAAAAGGATGATGTTCACATTTTTTTCCAAATGCTCACACCATAATATAAAGTCCATTACCCAATGAACAAAAGCATTTCTCTGCTAATCCTACCACACCTAATCTTCCATAACACATTTAGCCCCAAATACCCACATACTCTGAGAAGTGTTTCAATAGCAGTAATGAGTCTTAGCCCCCAAAAAAACAAAAACAATAATCTGTTCATATAAAGCTCGCATTTTTGTTCAAAAGCGGATCGGGTAACATTCCAGAGAAAAGGTTCCTCATCTCAACAAAAAAACATTTGTGAAGAACCCAGCAGTACAACCAATCCACCCAAATAGATGCTCCGAGCACAGATCAATAAATCTCCCTGATGGTTACAAAACTATACTATAATTACCTCCATCACCTAAGGTGGACTGAGGTTACATTTTCACCCCTGTCAGTCTGTTTGTTTATCTCTGAACAGGATATTTCAAAACGTTAAGGACAGATTCGGATAAAACTTGGTGGACAAGTCGAGTGTGTGTCAAGGCCAAATTGGTTCGACTTGGTGAAGATCCGAATCCAGATCCGGATGAGAGATTTTTAAAAATTTTTCACGTGATTCTTCACCATTGAAAGATGGAACCAAAAACGATATATAGCATGATATTTCTAAAAGTTGTGGATGGATTATGACAAAACTAGGTGGATGAGTTGGTTAGGTGACAAGAACAAACCAATTAGATTTTGGTCAAGGTCCATATGCAGATCCGACCTATCAGTGGGATACAAAACAAACTGTTCAGCCAGGCGGAGGTTTGCGCTCGACCAAGTGCCATTCTAGTTGAAGAGGTGTTTGTTTGACTTTTATGTACTCCGGAGCCGTTGGACAGAATTAGTTGAAAACTTCTGGTTGTACTCAGCGAATGCACTGGAAGGTTTTAGTTGCTAAAAAATATTCATAGTCCCGGGGTTTCAGGGTGGGGAGGGGGCAAGGGGGGAAACCCAATTTTATATATATTTACCTGCATTCAAATGAGCACCGGGAATCAAGCCTGGTAGATTTTGGGAATCAAAGCTTTGTGCAGGTATAGTGAGATGGACAGGATATTTATTTATTTATTTTAAATAGGGCAATTCATAGGCTGTAGTGATAGGGCTGTAGTACAAAGCAGATGCACGACTAATTAGTCGTTTTCATAATTCATAATTAAATTGTTTAATAATTCAATTATAATTCAAATGCCCTGTATGTATGCCCTGAATGTTGAGGAATAAGCAATGCAATCATGTGCAGAGTCTCCCTTAATGGCAAAATGCCAACTGCAAACAGTTATTACAAATCATGTTGTTAAGGAAGAGCATGTTTGTGATCAAATTGTACTTCAACAACCCTCACTTTCCCCTTGTACACAGCCTTTTGAATGTTGTACATTTAAACCCAAATTTCTCAAAGTTGTGTGTCACAATAGAAAGTCTCATTATGACCAACATGCTCCTCTGTTACCTGTCCTACAAGCACTGTTTCCTGACAAGATACCTACTTTTAAAATAACATATATCTTAACAAAAGCACCCAATGCGTTTCATAAAGAACAAAGCTCACTTCATAATGTGTGCATGTGCCCCTCAAAATAGCGTAACCCTTCATGCATTGTGGAATTTTGCCTTCCACATCAAATTCAAGATGGATCCATAAGCCGATGGCAAGTTCAATATCTCGCTCAATGAGAAAAATCACACGAAAAATATCCAAGCTCAATCTATGATGATCAAGCAAGCGACACAAACTTTAATATATTTTTAAAGTTTTTATTTATTTATTTATTTTAACACATCTCACTCGAGTACTTGTAAACATAATCAAATACTTTCGACCTTAACCGGAGCATACACACAAAGATCGAGTAAAAATATTTAAACATCAGCGGTGAAAAGGGAATGCAAGCCCGTGCAACGAAGGAGCGAATAAATGGCGATTAAATTAAATATTCGAGCAATAACCTGTTCGGCAATTTGTAAACGGGTGGACCTTTCTCAGCAGAAGATCATGGCATGGTATTGAGAGAGAGGGAACAAATTAAAACTATTGTACCTTCGAGCACAGCTCACTCTGCGAACGGGCGGGTGGTCAAAAGGGCACGCTTGCGGCACATCGTGAAACAGAGAGTGTTTGGGGTCTATTCAAACCCTGCTCACGCTCACACCATTATTCCATCCGAATGGAGTTTTCATATTTGTGGTGCGATTCAACTGTTGGGATCAAGGCAGAGAAACTGGTCAAACTCTGCGACACCATTAGTGCAGCCCTCACCACACATATGATATATGTATATAGTAAACATATAACTGTAGTGTGAAATATTACAAAGCACCACATACAGCAGAAAACATGCAACCCTGTGCGTCCCCAAACTAAACATGCAACCCAAACATGCAAACATGCATGCAAACATGCAACAACATGCAAACATGCAACAACAACATGCAAACATGCATGCACCAAACATGCAAACATGCAACCCAAACATGCAAACATGCATGCAAACATACAACAACAACATGCAAACATGCATGCACCAAACATGCAACCCTGCGTGTCCACCAAACAAGCTAGGAAACCTGACATTTGGACATGGGACTAATAAAGCAGCAATCAGCCCAAGAAAAAGGAGGTAGAAAAGTAATCTACCAGCATGTTCATTTATGTATCTTATCAAACAAAATAACTCGTGCCACCTCTACCTCCCTCTCGGCCTTCACGCAGAATGACCAAACAAGGACAGGCAGGAGAGTCTCGGAGGCGCCAAAGGCAAATGTATTAGCACTGATTAATGGCTGACATTAATGGTGCATTAGCTCCCGCTTAGAGGCAGTGCGTTTATTAGATGAACCGTGCAGGGAAAGAGGCCGACAGTCTGGTGAGCAGCGAGCCCACGCCAGCAGACCATGCTTATTGTCCTTCTCCTAACCATTACCATGCAGGCAGTTAATAAGGGTGGTAACAACCCAATGAGCTTGTCACAGCTCCACGGCCATCACGAGTTAACCCTCGATCTGCCCACGTAGATATTCACTTTATCCGCTCGCCGTTTGGAACAACCACAGAGATTGTCCGCTCCGTGCAAGGGACTAGCAATATTAAAAGATGGCATTGCCTCAGTGTAAACAGAGCCGGACCAGATCTGTGGAAACCAACGCCAGAATATTAAATGGAGCGGTATTCGTTTCAAAGCAAGAGGTCTCAAGTTACTTGAGTATGGTAATCATTCAGTAGTTAATAACAATTTCAGGGTTGTACCTGTGTTAAGAAAACTAATTTTAAAAAAATAAGTGCAACAAATACAAAGTAAACTGATGAAACATTTACCAACACCGTGGTATATTGCCAGAGGATGTGTGTGTGTGTGTGTGTGTGTTTATATATATATATATATATATATATATATCTGTGCAGTGTCTGTGTTGTGTTGTCCTGTATTGTGTTGTGTTGTCCTGTGTTGTCACTGCACTACTTTCTCAAACTTATGTGAAATCGTACCAAACTTCTGGTATGCACATATCTCTCCCGTCGGTATGTCCTAAGGGTATTTTTTTTGAAAAATATTGGAATTTTTTTTTCTATTTTTGGGAATTTTTTGGGGGAATTTTTTTTTCCCAACTTAAATTGTTTATAAAATGTGATATCACGTATATTACAAATACATTTGAATATTGAATATTTTGAATTATTGTTTGAATAATTGTTTGAATTATGATTGGTTTAAACCATGACAAAACGGCAACTTGGGTCCAGTCATTTATCTATATATCTACACATCTGGGCAGTGTCTGTGTTGTCACTTAACGACTCCCTCAAACTTTTGTTTCCGTGGTTGTGGTGTTTTTAATAACGTTGTGGTGGTTTTGAAACACGTGGTGGTGAGGTATTTCGAATTGTGGTGGTGAGGTGTTTTTAAATCACATGGTGGTGAGGTGTTTATAAATCACATAGTGGTGAGGTGTTTTGAATTACGTGGTGGTGTGGTATTTATAATTACGTGGTGGTGAGGTGTTTTTAATTACGTGGTGATGAGGTCTTTTGAATTACGTGGTGGTGAGGTGTTTTGAATTACTTGGTGGTGAGGTGTTTTTAATTTCGTGGCTGTGAGGTGTTTTTATTACGTGTTTTATGGGTGTGAGGTGTTTTATTACGTGTTTTATGGCTGTGAGGTGTTTTTAATTTCGTGGTGGTGAGGTGTTTTTATTACGTGTTTTATGGCTGTGAGGTGTTTTTAATTTCGTGGTGGTGAGGTGTTTTTAATTTCGTGGTGGTGAGGTGTTTTTATTACGTGTTTTATGGCTGTGAGGTGTTTTATTACGTGTTTTATGGGTGTGAGGTGTTTTATTACGTGTTTTATGGGTGTGAGGTGTTTTATTACGTGTTTTATGGGTGTGAGGTGTTTTATTACATGTTTTATGGCTGTGAGATGTTTTTAATTTCGTGGTGGTGAGGTGTTTTTATTACGTGTTTTATGGCTGTGAGGTGTTTTTAATTTCGTGGTGGTGAGGTGTTTTTAATTTCGTGGTGGTGAGGTGTTTTTATTACGTGTTTTATGGCTGTGAGGTGTTTTATTACGTGTTTTATGGGTGTGAGGTATTTTATTACGTGTTTTATGGCTGTGAGGTGTTTTTATTACGTGTTTTATGGCTGTGAGGTGTTTTTATTACGTGTTTTATGGGTGTGAGGTGTTTTATTACGTGTTTTATGGCTGTGAGGTGTTTTTAATTTTGTGGTGGTGAGGTGTTTTATTACGTGTTTTATGGCTGTGAGGTGTTTTTAAATTTCGTGGTGGTGAGGTGTTTTTATTACGTGTTTTATGGCTGTGAGGTGTTTTATTACGTGTTTTATGGGTGTGAGGTGTTTTATTACGTGTTTTATGGGTGTGAGGTGTTTTATTACGTGTTTTATGGGTGTGAGGTGTTTTATTACATGTTTTATGGCTGTGAGGTGTTTTTAATTTCGTGGTGGTGAGGTGTTTTTATTACGTGTTTTATGGCTGTGAGGTGTTTTTAATTTCGTGGTGGTGAGGTGTTTTTAATTTCGTGGTGGTGAGGTGTTTTTATTACGTGTTTTATGGCTGTGAGGTGTTTTATTACGTGTTTTATGGGTGTGAGGTATTTTATTACGTGTTTTATGGCTGTGAGGTGTTTTTATTACGTGTTTTATGGCTGTGAGGTGTTTTTATTACGTGTTTTATGGGTGTGAGGTGTTTTATTACGTGTTTTATGGCTGTGAGGTGTTTTTAATTTTGTGGTGGTGAGGTGTTTTATTACGTGTTTTATGGCTGTGAGGTGTTTTTAAATTTTGTGGTGGCGAGGTGTTTTTATTTCGTGTTTTATGGCTGTGAGGTGTTTTTATTACGTGTTTTATGGCTGTGAGGTGTTTTTAATTACTTGGTGGTGAGGTGTTTTTAATTTCGTGGTGGTGAGGTGTTTTTATTACGTGTTTTATGGCTGTGAGGTGTTTTTAATTTCGTGGTGGTGAGGTGTTTTTATTACGTGTTTTATGGCTGTGAGGTGTTTTATTACGTGTTTTATGGGTGTGAGGTGTTTTATTACGTGTTTTATGGGTGTGAGGTGTTTTATGGCTGTGAGGTGTTTTTATTACGTGTTTTATGGCTGTGAGGTGTTTTATTACGTGTTTTATGGGTGTGAGGTGTTTTATTACGTGTTTTATGGCTGTGAGGTGTTTTATTACGTGTTTTATGGGTGTGAGGTGTTTTATTACGTGTTTTATGGGTGTGAGGTGTTTTATGGCTGTGAGGTGTTTTTATTACGTGTTTTATGGCTGTGAGGTGTTTTTATTACGTGTTTTATGGGTGTGAGGTGTTTTATTACGTGTTTTATGGCTGTGAGGTGTTTTTAATTTTGTGGTGGTGAGGTGTTTTATTACGTGTTTTATGGCTGTGAGGTGTTTTTAAATTTTGTGGTGGCGAGGTGTTTTTATTTCGTGTTTTATGGCTGTGAGGTGTTTTTATTACGTGTTTTATGGCTGTGAGGTGTTTTTAATTACTTGGTGGTGAGGTGTTTTTTAATTTCGTGGTGGTGGTGTTTTTATTTTCGTGTTTTAAGGCTGTGAGGTGTTTTAAATTACTTGGTGGTGAGGTGTTTTGAATTACTTGTTGGTGAGGTGTAATCGTCCCAAACTTCCAGTCTGCACCTACCCCTCCCCTATGTATGTGCTGATGGGTTATTTCTTGAAAAAAAAAAAAACATTCAACCTGAATCTTCAACCTAAATTGCCTATAAAAATGTAATATCAAAAGCACAACAAATACATTTGTGCAAAATAATTGTTTGTATTATGATTCGTGTAAATCATGACAACACAGCAACTCAGGTAGAGTCATTAGCCTCAGCTAAAATAAGCCCGTTCCTCAGTAACGACGCTTGGTGAGGCGAGCGCAGTGAGCCGAGCCAAGCTATAATATATATATATATATATACTAGAGGGGTCACCCGTGGGAATCCCACGGGCATGGACGTGTGTGACATTTGGACATCTTCATTTAGTTGCTGCACATTCAGTTTTACAAAATGGTTACTGGCAATTTATCAGATGCACAAATAATGTAATCTACACAATGTATTTACTTCTGATAACATGTGAATGCATGTGCGTGCACATGGGAAATAAAGTTTTAAATGTGTCATAACATCTCATGTAAAATGTGACTTCAAGAGCTCAAATCCTCTCCCTCCCCGCCCCCATCACACACACACACACACACACACACACACACACACACACACACACACACACACACACACACACACACACACACACACACACACACACACACACACACACACACACACACGTTGTTATTGCATCACAATAACTACAACCATCGCACTGTAAATGGACTCATTCGCTCACAATGCCGCCAGGGCTAACCAGCACCCATCACGTTTGCCGATCGGCACGCAGGCCCCGCCAGGTATCGTAACGGGGAAGCCACGCCCCAGCCTTCGTGATTGAGTAGCGCTCGGTGATTGGACAGAGTGTGACGTGAGCGTGGAACATTCGGGAGAAGGCAAAAAAGATGCGTCTCGCCATGTTTCTCTCTCTCTCGTTCTCGTCACGAGTGGACGCTGTGGTTTTGGGTGCGCTTGTGAGGAGACATGTTGGGGCTTTGGGACTTTTTGCAACGTAGGAGGACGTGTTGGTTGACAGTGGTGACCGGCGGAGAAGGAGGGGGTCACGAGCAAAACAAAGAGGGATCCTGCCTGCTTGTCTCACACCAGCGGCTGGCTGCAGGCGTGATTCCGTGGCATTTTATGTGTTTCCTGCGTGGTGGTTCGAGACGACGACCAGCAGCCTTACCGGCCATTTGGGGACGCAAAGCTGAGTTCGGCCAGTTATAAAAGGGATTTTAATTTTACTTTTGTTTTCCCTTTGTTTGCATACGAGTCTGATGGAGGGTCCCTCATTTAGGAATTTTAGTTTTTAACCTCACTTTTCATTGTTACTTGCATTTATTTTCATCAAATCATTATTTGTCGAATTTTACTTTCCTTGTATTGTGGATTTTTCTGTCCCATCTCTGTCTCTGGGGATCGGATAACACCTGCATGTGTTCCCGATCAGGTAAGACCTCGAACCTTCCCGCGCGTGTCACTACCGCCAAACTGGGTATACGCCTCAGAGTTAAAGCTCATTTTGGCCATTCGTCCTCTTGGGGTCTTAACCCCGGGGACACGACCATATATATATATTGGGTCATCTGGTCAGGTGCAACAAGACAGGTCATCTTAGTAGAATTGTCTGTACCTTGGGAAGAGAACATGGAGGAGGTGCACGAGAGGGAGAGGAAAGTACAGTGAGCTGGAGGCAGTGTGTCGGGAGAAGGGTTGGCGAGTTTCTCGTCAGCCATTTGAGGTGGGGTGTAGAGGATATATTGGCAATTCCTTTTCTGCATTTCTTGCTCGGCTTGGAGTGTGTGGGACAGAAAGAAGGAGGATGTGTGACAGAGTGTCCCAGGTTGCCTTGAAACGCTCACTTTGGATTTGAAGGAAGTTTATGGAGGCATGTCGAACGGTGTAGGTTGAAGTTGTGGGTGGTGGTTCATTTCAGCCTAAAGGGGTAGTGACTGAGCGTGGAAGAGAAATGGAAATGTGTGAATGGTGTGTGTGTGTGTGTGTGTGCGCGCGCGCGCGCGCGTGCGTGCGTGTTGCATGAATGCGTTTTTGTTTGAGTGGTGCATGTTGTAAGAGTAGGTGGTCGGTTGGTTTTTTTTGGTGTGTGAGTGAGTGGATGAGGGGCTGTGGATTCTGTGAGTGGAGGCAGTTTTGTTGTTGTAGTCTGTGTTCTCAATGGCTGGGGGTAGGGGTATGTACGCATCCAGGTGTAGGCGTATGTGCCCCTGCTGGGCCACCTTAGCTGACCTTATTGAGGTTGAAGGCCCGAAACGAGATGCTGCTGAGGACCTTGACTGAGGACCCAGTCGGTGAGGCACACTTGTGACCAGGTGCGTTTTGAAATTAAATTAAATATATATTGTTACGGATCTGAGAGTACGGCACTCCCGTTAGCATGGGGGGGTTAATCCCCTTGTCTATTAAGCTGGCCGTCTCCGGTCCTGGAGCTATGACGTCCCTTCCGGTCAGCGCTGAATAGGGTGGTAGGCCAATTGTTCCTATTACCTAATTACCAGTGCCTTCCGGTAAGCGAGGAAATGAGCCCCGCCCGAGCCGCGGCTGTAATGGACACGCCGAGCGAAGTGAGCCACGACTCAGGCCGTTAACAAAAAGGACTAAACCCGATTTAAAGCGGTTGGCCAAATCGTGCCACAGGTACTCAATGGGGAAAAGACTAAAGCGACCGGCTGAGAGGAACCAAAGAATAAGAAGGGTGAAGGAAGAACAAATATGATTTATTACCATCTAAAAGAGGAAACGAAAGAAGGGAATATACAAGAAGAGGAAATAAAAGGACATAGGGCAACCTTATACACTATTATATAACACTCCCAGGACAAACAGACAGACTCACACGGATTGGTAGCTGGTGGGGGAGGAAGGTCCAGGCAGATGGTTCCAGGCGATGGGATGGTCCAGGCTCCGGGTCCGCGGGTGAAGGACGGCTGGCAGCTTGACGTCGATGGCACGCGACCGGACCTTACAAACGCGAGGGGCTGGAATGCGCGTACGTACAGCGTGCCGAACGCTCTCAAAACCACGGCAGTTCGTATCGAAAACGATCGTCCCAAACTATCCTCCGCGCAATGTTCTTATATTCGCCTACTCTGCGCTGTTCTCTCACATCTGCCGATCTCCCCCGCATCTGCTCTCCCTTTCATCTCCGTAAAAAGGCTTCGAGCTCGCGCTTTTATTAGAAGCCTCGCGTATCAAGCCGCGTCCGCTTTGCTCCGCCTACCGGTGAACACGCCTCGGCCCGGATTGGCCGCGATGGTTCATCAGTACCTCCCCTCGTGACGCGTTGATGGGACCACGCCTGTGTTCCTGCGCACTCCTCCCTTTTTCTCCCACTCTGACCATGTGCGTAATGGCGGCGGGCAGGAACAAACCAAAAGGGAGCGACGCTGCTGGCAATGGCGACTTGGGGCGAGCTTTAGCTCCAAGGCAGCGAACGCTGCAATACGGCTACTGGCACTTTGGACAGAGCGAGAGATTGGGGATAATTGAAGGGGCCTAAGTTATTTGATTAATACAACGCAGAGTCAAACTATTGGAAACAGATCCTTACCTGAAACACATACTAATGAGATAACTACAGAAGATCCTATGGTGTCCTACATGTTGTACATGGTCTAACTAAGGTGCAACCTTTACAAAGGGGGATATTTACAAGAATTATTATTTTACAAAGTGAAGGTTCTAAAAACTGTAACAATATATATCTATATATCCATATATATATATATATATATATATATATATATATATATATATATATATATATATATATATATATATATATATATATATATATATATATATATATATATATATATATATATATGTATATATATATATATGTATATATATAT